>NC_039366.1:29016497-29153021 GCF_003573695.1 Papaver somniferum
TTTTTTTTTTTTTTTTTTTTTTTTTTTTTTTAAAAGAAAAATAAAATTAAGACAATAAAATTTGGTTTTTGAAATGGGAGCACGCCCACTGTGCAAGCCTCTAATGAAATGAAAGCTGCGGCCTACGAAAATCCAAGTTTTAATTTTTGAAAGTTTAATTTGGCCCAGTTGGTTAAGGCCCGACGTTTGTTTTAAAACTTTTGGTTTCGAGGTCCACTTACAAGTCCATAATCAGTTATGAACTCAGCTGGGTTTAGACCCAGAGTCCAAAATACCAGTCCAATTTAAACAAGCCCACACAATAAATACAAGCCCACATATTAAACAACAAGCCCAAAAATAAATTATTACAAACCCAAAATAGAAAAATAAAAAGCCCAAAAAATTGGGTTAATTATTACAAGCCCACAAATAAAAAATTGGAAGCCCACAGGTTGGGTTCTCTCAATTGAATGGGTTTAGGCTTACCTTTTTAGCACAGCCCAGCTGCTCTGATATTGTTGCAAAAACCCAGTTGGGTTTTGGTTCTTTTCCTTGGTGGCGTCCCAGCAGAGGAAAAACAGGTTCAGAATCAGCAGGTCCAATCAGCAAATGAAATGAAGCGGATGCAGATGCAAATGCTATAAAATGAAATACAAAATAGCTAAGAAAAACACAGATAAAACACAGCACCGATCCCCGGCAGCGGCGCCAAAAACTTGTTGGGCCCCGAAAGGTGTATAAATGAAGCAATAGAAACGGGCCTACAGTAATACCGCAAGTGCACGGTCGTCAGTTGTAGCTCGTGCAAGTACGGGTCGATCCACAGAGATCGGGTGTGTTTGGAGTTTTCTAGCTAATTGGGTTCCTAAATTTGCTATTGTTGGGCTTTGGGTACCAATGGATTTTGGTTACCAATGGGTTATGATTGTGCTTTGGGCCTTTGAATGATTTTGAATTGGATTGAACTGAGCTTGGGCTCAGAAATGTGGACTATGGGCTTTGGAGCAGCAGCAGCAGGAGCAAGAGCTGCAGCAGTTTGGCAGCAGCAGCTGCAGAAAGGCAGCAGCAACAGAAGAATTGGCTTGGCTGCAGGAGAAGAAGGGGCAGCAGCAGCACTTTGGCAGAGCAGCAGGCAAAGAAGTGGCAAAACAGCACAAGGCCAAGAAGAGGGAAAAACAGTGCAGCAGCACAAGTGCTGCAGCAGCAGTTGCAGCAATAGAAGAAATGCAGCAGGGAAAGCAAGTAAGCAGTGAAAATGCAAAACAGAAATGCAGGTAAACCAAACAAGTGGAAGGAAACAAGACTAACAGTTGAAGATGGATTTATGGATGACAGGGAAGGTTGATTATGGAACTAGGGGTTGAATTCACTCTAACTTCTACTATGTATTCTCCTATAGAAAGTTAAACACAACTATGGTATCCTTTCCAAAGCACTAATTGTCTTTCTACAGCACAACTAGTCAAAGGATTATGAATTCAGCTTGAGTTGCAGCTTATCAGCAGCTCATGAACCTAACTACAAAGTATACTTGGCATACATTGTGAAAGTGAGGTGATGATGAACTAAGTTCAAGTTTTTCCTAAACTTGTTTAGCCTTCTAAAGCAATGTGATCAATGTACTACACAATAAGACATTAGAGATTCATCAAGTCCCTAGCATGGTGATTTAGAACATGACAAACAGCATAACAGTGAGTATTTAACAGTGAATAGAAAGTCTAACATGAACACACACAAACAAACATTTAACTGAAATTAACATGTGTACACAAACATCTAACACACTAACAGGATACAAATACAATTATAACAAGAATACAAGCATTACAGGAATATCACACATTGAACAAATGCAGGAACAACTGAAATTAACCTAACCCAATCAGGGGGAAACTTGGCTAGTCCAAGAACAAGTTTTAACATCCTACATCACTTCCCTTTTATAGCTTACAAAATATCCAAACAATAAAATTAGGGTTTCCCCCAAATTACAAATTAGGGTTTTCACCCAATTAAAAATTACCCACTGATTTTGATGTCTCTGACCCAGGTTTTCTTCTTGTCTTCTGCTTCCTCTCCTGCGCTTCTTGTCGTCTCTGAAATACTAGCTCGAGACGTTTTACAAATCCCACACCCTAGGGTTCAGAGGAAGAGGTGTGAGTTATGTAAAATGTCTAGGCTAGTAGAGGGATGGGTTTTGGGGGAAGGACGGAGCTGATGGAGGTGGTGGCAGTGATAGGAATGGTTGCGGCAGAGGAGACAGAGGAGGAGGTGGTGTTGCAGAGCTCTGCAACTTTTTTGGGAAGAAGGGGAAGAAGAGCTCGAGAGAAGAATGGGAGAAGGGTCTGTTTGTTTGGGGTGTAGGTGTTCGGTCGCTAGGGTGTGAGGCGGGATCATCTGAAGTTGATGAGCAGCGAGAAGATCCGTTGGATAATCAGTTACTAATTGAATCGAACGGCACGATGTAAACAAGCTCTGAGCGACCGTTGGATTAGATGATACAACTAAGCTGACGGCTCCAGATGGGGTTAGGTGCTGTAGTGTAAGGCGGAGATATCAAACTTTGATGGACAGCAAGGGAGCGACCGTTGGATTCAACTACCATCTAATCTGAAGGCTTGGAATTTCAGCGCTGTGGTGCTTGGCAGAGACTTCCGATTTTGATGCTCTATGAAGGAGCGACCGTCGGATGCTTCTGAGAACTGATCTGATGGCTGAGAACTGAGGCGCTTTTGTGTGTAGAAAATGAGGTTGTGCGCACCATTCTTCGCGGCTTCCTTGCGTAATTTCTCCCGGCTTTTCACTACTTTTCTGCTCTTTTCGCTCCGCGACTCATCCGAACTTTATTTATTACCTAAAAATGCAAAATTAATTAATAAAAATATTTATTCTTGAAAACAATGAAAATACAGAATATGGGATAAAATGTAGAATTAATGCGCAAAAGATGAGTTAAATGCCAACAAAAAGGGATAAATATATACAATATTTGGCACTCATCAGTAACGAATAACAAGTAAGTGAGAATGAAGCAGAGAATAGTGACAAAATCGCATTGGTATAATGAATTCTCTTCAAAGCTCTTTATAAGTACTGATTATCTTGATTCCTCTGTCTTTAGAGCATATTTTCATTGTAATCGTCCATTGAGGCATCTGCCACCAAATCTTATGTTATGTGCTGATAATATGAACAAATTCGATTCTTGAATCCTTTATTTTGTGTGCAATTTTTTTTTTAGATAAACTAATTAGGTTATTTTTTTTTTAATTTGACTCAAAGATTGAATCTTTTGGTTAAATATATGGTTGAGAAGTATGGGTTACTAAAATCTAGATTCAGAAAGATCGATTTTGTTGAATTATAGTTTTAACCAATGTAGTTAATATCGTATATCGGTTCATCTCGGCCGGGACCGATACACTGGTACGATTTTATATCGGGGATATTATCGTTGAAATATCGGTTCTAGATTTAGAGACTATAATTTTATATTAAACATTTTCTCCACACATTTTCGGATAAGATATAATAGATAACATCAATTTTATCAAAAATACAAAAGAGTAACTTTAGTAACTTGCTTCGAGAGCTACATGCACCTCTACTACCACCTGGAAGACTTTCTTCGCCAAAATTACCCTTAAACTTTATAGAAAACGACCAATACCGTCTCATATCGGGAAATGTAGGAAAATTTCGTATCGACCGATACGGCCGATATTCGACCGATACAGCCGATATTATCGGGCGAATATCGTATCCCCGATATCCTTCTTATCGTATCGTTCTGGGCCGATATCCGAAATATCCCCGATATATCGGCCGATACGGCCGATATTGACTACATTGGTTTTAACTACTGTGAACATGTAAATCACGAAGGCATCTATATGTTCACAAACAACGTTCGCATTCTATACACATGCTCGCACTGATGAGACAATTGCATTGATTCCTTGGCTCAAAACCTTCGGGTTTATCATAGCCTCATCTAATATCATCACCAGAGGCGTTCACATAGAGGAAGATAAAGAAAACGAAGTGTAAAAGTAAAACTCGTGGAGTATGAAATGAATGTAAAGTGCAGAAATGTAAATAAGACTGGGATTTACGTGGTTCAGCACTAACGCCTACATCCACGGGGTTGTCGTTTTCACTATGCATTTGATGATTACAGAGGTAGTCGAATGACTTTGGAGTTTACATAGGTCTGCGAATTGTAAAAGGTAAACTTACACTCACAATTCTTCTCTCTCGACTTCTCTCTAAAACTTTCTCTCTTTTTTGATCCCCTCTCTCTTGGTGGAGAGGGGGTATTTATAGGGTTAGGTTGTGGGACCCGTTTCTGAGGGCCGTTGGAACCTTATCTTCTTGTGCTTTGTGTCCATCACGCAGAGGTCTTCGTTCATTGCTTGATCACGCAGAGTCATCCTCGTTCGTTCTACGGGTTGATCGATACGTACACTGCTCAGAGTGTTTAATGCGGGTAGTTGAGACGCATGCTCGTGTCAGACAAGTGTCTTCTGGCCCTGTCACGTCCATGTCAGTCAACCTTCTCTTCACCGTTGATCTTGGATTCTTTTGGGGATGAGATAAAGTAACTCTTCGGGAGTTATTTGGTGCTCCGCACTACATCGTGCTTTTGGTACATCTTTTAACTTCTGCCCTTGGATTTGTTCGGGCAAAGATCCGACGTCGACGGGATGGGCTTCTTGGCTGTGGGAGTGTGTCATCATGTTTTGATGACTTGGTCCGCATGCTCTCCATGTGTCTTCCTACATACACGTGCTTGATGATGAAATATGTACACACAACTACATTTTTCAGTGTGTCCAATTGAAGACCCATGGTAGGATTCCCCTTTGAAAGCCTATCTTGTTATCTTAATTGAGGATTAGTGGTGGTATTTAGTAAAAAAAAGTGTTTTTAAGTGTGAAATTGACTGTACAGTTCATGGGGGCACATGCCCTAGGTGACTTTCTCTTTGTTGTTAGAGCACCAATGGTGGTCTTGGAAAATTACCAAATTAATACCCCCATGGGTCTTTCTGGTAATCAGTAAGTTTTTAGATCTTTCCTTAATATTCTTGATGGTTGTCTTAAACAAGGCGGGCCTCTGGTTCGGAATCTCTTCAGTACATTCCCAAACCAGGTTATGCGTCAACTACGAAAAGATGCAATGGAGCTGCCGGCAGCGAGGAGTCTTTGAAGCCAAGTGAGGATTCCACTTCTTCGTCATCTCCAGTGAAGATGACTACAGATATCCAAGGTAAACAGGGTATTGAAGAAGAAGCATACGAGAATAAAGTGCAAAGCAGTGATACAATGACTTCTGCCGCTTTACCAAACTCATAAGTATATTTCATTTTGTAGATGTTGCATATGTCAGTAAAGGGGGTATTTCCCCTTTGAAAGCCTATCTTGTGTACTTCTAAGGCTTGAGTTGTCGGATTGCAGGGAAGGAATTACTGCCTCCGATGATGTGAACCAAATAGGCAACTGATACCAGTTCTACAAAGAACACCTGCTGCTTCTGCATTTGATAGAAGGAGGAGTGGGCTTGGCAGTAGTCAGATTTCTTCTTCGTTTTAATCTGCATCTCTACCTCACCATCTCGCGCCTTTCCTTCTCCTAGTGAACTTTCCTAAAGGATTACATATACTTCCACATACTACATCGAACGAGGACAGTGATAGCTCCTCCATAAATTCACAATCTGCAAATGGTAGTGGAGATATGTCTTCCGGATATGCAGCTGATGCTGAAAGTACCCAATCTTCAGGTAGTGGCGATATGGCGATATGTCTTCCGGTAGTGGCGACATGGCGTTGAAAGTACTCAATATGAATGAAAACATGGGGGTGCCAAAATACACCACCATGCTTTTCTTAGGCAATCTGCATGGACAAACTCAATACAACTCCGAGAGTTAAACTCAATCAAGGAATAGTATCTAGAGTTGTATCTCTCTCTATGTCTCTCGCTTGTGATTAAAACGTTTACAGAATCAAATCCGTGAACCTAATCACAAAGAGATTACTTGGACGGTACCAAAGACCAATGTCCAACAATCAATCAAGTCATATCCAACAAACTAGGTCGGATGTATCTACTGTGATTGATCAACAAACAACCTGTGATATTTAGATTATAAATATAAACAATATAATGCGAAAAAACAAATAATACAGACACCACAAGTTTTGTCAACGAGGAAATCGCAAATGCAGAAAAACCCTAGGACCTAGTCCAGATTGAACACAAAACTGTATTAAGCCGCTACAAACACTAGCCTACTACCAATTAACTTCGTACTAGAATGTAGTTGAGCCCTAAAAGGTATCCCACCGATTAAGGTACAGTCGCACTCCTTACTCCTCTTGAATCTCAGTAGGACTACGCGCAATTGTTTCCCTTAGCTGACATCACACCAACTAAGAGTTGCTTCAACTCGATTGAAGACTTTGAACCAATATGCCTCCCACAGATTAATCATATATATGATTTCCTTTTACAATCAAATAGTTTGTTCAAAGGTGATGGAAATCGATAACAATAGACAAAGTCTAGCTAACCTCAAAATCCGGACATATGCAACCCGAAGTGCAGCCTAGATTATTATTCACCTCACAAGTATAAAACCCGTGGAATCAATAAAGTTTGATACGAAGAGAACATTGATGATTTCTATCTATCTTGATAAAGTGAGAATCTCAACAATAGATCAAGATCAGGATATACGAGTTATCAAGAAAAGATAACTGAACCTGGCTTCACGAATCCCTATGAAAATTTTGTAGTCGCTAAACCCTAAAAAGGGTTAGGAAGAGGACGACTCTAGATCCAAGTAGGAAACACCTAAAAGTGTTGTCGCGATTCAAAGATCCCAGTTGCTTGAAGTTCCCCTTTTATAGACATTCAAAGCGTAGGTTGCTTTAGGTTTAAGCTAAGATAGCTTTGGAACCAAGCAATCAATATCCACCGTTAGATGAATCTGATGCGTGTCGTGAGTGCAATCAAATTAAATCACTTATTTCCACACAATTAACTGGTAATATAATGGAAGCAAGGATCGTTCCCACGAAGAGCAGGGAGTTTAGTTGTTAAAAAGGTCACAAACGGGGGGTTTTGGTTTTTATATTTTAAAATAAATAAACAAAGCAATTAAAAGATTAAGTTGTAAGCAATAGAGAGAGATATGATCGAGGAATCCTTATTGGTTACTAAACCGTCATCAAGTTATTATATCAATCCATTCATCCTTAGTACAGATAATCACCAACCGAAGAAAAGCATCTAGATCAGTGCTATCCTCTAAATCCCTTAAGTCACTGGACACGGAAGTTCTCGACTATCAGATTCTATTCAACGAAGCCACCAAGTAGTAGATCACTCAATGTGTAACCCAACCGAATGCTTTAAGCTTTATGAATTTATAAATTGATCCTACTAGTTAGACTCTTAGATCAAGGTCCACTTTTTATGCTCCACAGAATCCCTCTGCAAGATCTTATGTTTTCTACTTGTGTACGAATTATTCGACGATTACTTATCTCCTAACTCAATACTAGCATTAGATTAAATCAATAAATCAATTCAGTTGGCCACCTAAACAATCTACCAATTAATCATAAACATTCATAATCGTATAAACAAGCGATAATCATTGAAGAACTTCAAAATAGATTAATATAATAACTCAAATCTTGTCCAGAACTTAGAATTCATCCTCAATCAATTATGGGTTTAGATACTCATGGATGTAGGAGCATCCATGTTAAATATATAAGAAAAGTAAAGAGATACCGTTACGATTGATGAGAACCGCTCCGAAACCCTAGTTTTTTCCTCCGTTGTTGTTTCTCCTCTCCAAGCTTTGCAAAGTAATGTCCAAGATGTCTTCTTAATGTTTTGGAAGTCCTCTTATATAGTTTTCAAGAGATCTAGGTATTAGAATCCACCCGGGACCAAGTTTCTTTGATTTGGGAGTCAAAATACGTCAAAAGGGACCCAATAAGCTTGTCTCAGTCGGCATTGTCGAATTCCCCAATGCAATACCGAAAGTTGGTGTCTAAAATACACCTTCTCTGCCCCAAATACATTTACTTTAGGTATTTCTTTACCAATGCCGAAATTGGGGGTCTAAAATACATCATCTCTGCCCAAAATATGGTTACTTTCGATATTGCTTTTGCAATGCCGAAAATGGTGCTGTAGATTGCCATTTTTCGTCTCAACTGTTTTGGCCGTAAATTTTTTGTCCGAACTCGGAATAAACCTCATTCTTTCACCGTTCTCTTCATAATTGAATTCTCTTCAAGATGGTGATAAGAAATCACGAATTTGGATGAGTTGATATTGGTCTTCTAGTCCTTCTTATGGTTTCGATCGTCGTGGCTTCTTTTCGTCGCACTTATTCCACTTCTTTCGGCTTTAGACACTTGTATCTTTGGAGAACTTCACTTTATAGCTCTTTTGCAGTCTTTTCCATTGACTTTGAATGATTCACCTAAATAAACAAATAAAATAGAAAACAAGAGTAATACAAGGATAATATGCAAGAAATCTAACTAAAACAAGCATGAAATTAACACTAAAATCATGTTATGCACTTATCAAATTCCCCCACACTTAGATTTTGCTAGTCCTCGAACAAACTACCTAAAATACAATAACTCCATGTCGTCGAGGATACAGATGCACTTAGCAAATGCAACATGCCTTTAAACCCCTAGGTGTCCCTAGTGGACGAGTAACAGTCTCGTGAGGGCTTACGAGAAGTAAACCCACAAAACCTATTCCAACTTCAAAGCGTTCCAGCTTCCCAAGCATCCAAAGAGCTATGAGGACATAGAGTTTCTGCATGCTAGTATAAGAAGTTAGAAATACCAAGGAACATATTCTCATTCTTAAATGTTGAGTGATAAATAACCACACCATAATGAGAGAACGCGTGTTTGAGAGCGATCAATAAGCATTTCGCCTCGATTTCTTCCTCACTTAAAAGGATTTTATGATAATTGCACTCAATAAGACGGCTTTTTTTATGGGTCTCACATGTGTGTAGGTAGGAATGAAGAGAGAATCCTATACACGTTGAATGGTGGGAAGGAAACCTTCCGAATTATTTCTGGAGACCCCACAAGATCGTGGGAAATAAAATATTTTCTGATGATCTCTAAGAAAGGAAATAAACCATTATTATTGAGGATGAGAGTACTTACCACCTTCACATCCGATTGCAATTATGATAACACCACTCTCACATCATCCAATAAAAACGTCTTCCTTCGACTCGTCTTCTTCATCTTCTTGGTATTCGATCTTCAACTGTTGATGATAAACTCTTGAACTTCGTAGAACTTTGACAATTTGTAACTCTTTTCCTCAAATTCCTTGTTTCTTGACACTTCTTTATATATTTTTCTTCCCCGTGGCCTTATTGAACAAATAACAAATTAAATGCAAATCTTTTTGTATTTTCTCTTTTTTTTTTTTTATATATGAAGATTGCAACTACAAAAATAATAACGAAATTAAAATTAACATGGCCATGAAAGAAGTACTTTACCACTTTGATCTTTACAACTTGTATTGTCTTTGTATCCAAAACTTCAATAACTCTCATCTTTTGATTTTCTTCGCTCTTGTAAATAAGTCTTCATACTTAGATATAGAATTCCTCACTTTATATGTAAGTCTTCAACATGTATATAAAAATATCTCATGTATATGTTGCTTTACTTGGATATGAAATTTTTCTCTTCCTTGTATTGTTGCTTGTAAACCTTAAACGTCTTCAACTTTCCTTGTAGATTTTGATGTCGCTCCCTTGTTGATGATGATGTGTTTCTATGGACCTGTTGTTGGCGAGAGAGAGAATGGTGCTAACTGCAAATCAAACTACAAGAAGGTGGTTTTTATCTATAGACTTCACCATCATGATTGACAAAATTAGCACTCAAGAGATCAAAGAGTAGTGCTTATATTGGTGAAAGGTTGGGTAGATCACCATTCTACCCGGAATTAACGTACGGTGACACACACTCAAAAGAAAGCTCTTTAGTCAGCTACAAAGAAATCTGGTATGGTGCCTTAGTTGATATGAAAATAGGTAGTCTCCAGTAATGATTGATCAACAAATCTAATAATGCACTTCTCCCTGCTCCTAATTTGCATCACCGACATGATTAAATCCATTATTTAACACTCTAACAAGCAAGAAATCCAACGTAGTTCCCTAACACTTCCAAGTCCAGTGATGTCGGTCAGAATTCTCTATGTAAACATACCTAGAAGTATGCTAGTGACTCTAAAATCTCTACAAGTTGGAGGTTTTATGCAAATTTTTTGAAAAACTCTATATGCAAAATATCCAAACAATCCCCCACACTTAAACTTTACATTGTCCTCAATGTAACTGACTCGTCCTAAGTAAAGTCAAGGTGGGAAATCAAAATATGATATGAAAAACGAAGAAAAATAAATAAGATAAAGATAGAAATACAAGACCGATGGGTTGCCTCCCATTTAGCGCTTAGTTTTACGTCCTCAACCCGACTTGGCATTCTCCAAACTACTCCTCCACAGGGAGTAAATCACGAAATTCTAGCACATCCATATCTACATACGCAATGCTTTCGTAATAAGGTTTCAGTCTGTGGCCGTTGACCTTCGAAGTTGTCCCATCTCGGAGACTAGTTATATCAACTGCACCATGAGGATAAAAATTAGTAACAACATACGGTCCAATCCATCTGGACCTTAGCTTACCAGGAAATAGTTTAAGACGAGAATAAAATAAAAGAACTTTTTGCCCCACAACAAAATTCTTTCGAGAAATCATCTTGTCATGGAAAAACTTAGTCTTCTCTTTGTAAATCCGGGAACTCTCGTAAGCATCATTACGTATCTCCTCAAGCTCATTAAGTTGTAGTTTTCTATGTTTCCCCGTATTGTCATAATCCATGTTGCACATCTTTTTCGCCCAATAAGCCTTATGCTCAAGTTCAACCGTAAGATAACAAGCTTTGCCATAAACCAACCGATACGGAGACATCGGTGTTTTGTATGCCGTTCTATAGGCCCAAAGTGCATCGTTGAGTCTAAAACTCCAATCTTTCCGTGTAGTGTTAACGGTTTTCTCCAAGATGGACTTGATCTCACGATTTGAAATTTCAGCTTGCCCACTAGTTTGTGGGTGATATCGCTTACCGACCTTGTGAGTTATGTTGTACTTCTTGAGAAGAGCATGGAAGGATTTCTTGAAGTACGGGCCTCCATCACTGATAACCACTCTTGGTGTACCATGTCTAGAGAAAATAAATTCCTTCACAAACTCACAAACAACTTGAGAATCATTAGTAGGGGTGGCTTTATCTTCCACCCATTTTTAAACATAATCCACAACAAGAAGTATATAGAATTTTCCATTCGAATTGACAAAAGGGCCCATAAAATCAATTCCCCACACATCAAAAATCTCCACAGCAATAATCGTTGTGAGTGGCATTTGATTTCGAGCACCTAGATTGCCCGTTCGTTGACATCTATCACAAGACTTACAAAACATATATGCATCCTCAAATAAGGTGGGCCAATAAAATTCACTCTCAACGACTTTGAGAGCGGTACGTTTAGAACCAAAATGACCACCACATGCATAAGTAGAGCAAAAAGTAAGGATGGATTGAAATTCAGAGTTAGGTACGCACCTGCAGATAATTTAGTCAACACCATATTTCCACAAGTAGGGCTCATCCCACACTTACTGCTTGGATATATATATTTAAGCTTAAGATTTTGAAAACTAGACGTACTAGTTACTTTCCTTGTAACCAAGTAGTTCACTATATCCGCGTACCATGGTGTTGAATCTTCAATTGAGAAAAGTTGTTCGTCTGGAAAACGATCTTATAAAGGAAGTTCTTCTTCGGATACAACAAGTCTATTGAGATGATCCGCAAAAGTATTTTCAACACCTCTCTTATCCTTGATTTCATAATCAAATTCTTGCAATAACAAATCCATCGTATACGTCTCGGCTTAGCTTCTTTCTTCTTAAGTAGGTACCTAAGTGCTGCATGATCGGAATATACCACAACTTTTGCACCCACCAAATACGATCGAAAATTTTCTAGCGCAAACACTATAGCCAACAACTCTTTCTCGGTAGTAGAATAGTTAATTTGAGCATTATTTAGGGTCCTAGATGCATAAAAAATCACATGGGACAGCTTGTCCACTCTTTGACCCAAAACGGCTCCAACCGCGTATGTCACTTGCATCACACATCAACTCAAATGGCAAACTCCAATCCGGTGACTTGATAATCGGCGCAGTTGTCAACAATTCCTTCAATTTGTCAAAGGCTTCTTTGCACTCCTTATTGAAGTCAAAAGCAACCTCTTTTTGCAACAATTTGCACATCGGCATTGAGATTTTGTAGAAATCTTTGATAAACCGCCTGTAAAAACCAGCATGACCAAGAAACGAGCGAATCTCCCTCACCGAAGTGGGGTATTATAAGTTCCTTATTAGGTCTATCTTTGCTTTGTCAACTTCGAGCCCTTGGGAGGACACGATGTGACCTAGCACTATACCATGGTTTACCATAAAGTGGCATTTCTCCCAATTTAAAACAAGTTTAAGATTTTGTAAACAAATATCAAATGAATTTCAATAAACACTAAAATCATCCATAAATACCCCAATGATGCGTTCCACGTAGTCGGAAAATATACTAACCATACATCTCTGAAAAGTGGTGGGTGCATTGCAAAGACCAAACAACATCCGTCTATAAGAAAACGTACCAAAATGACAAGTAAAAGTAGTCTTCTCTTGATACTATGGTGCAATAAAAATTTGATTGTACCCCGAATAACCGTCCAAAAAGCAATAATGTGAGTGTCCCGCTAACCTCTCTAGCATTTGATCAATGAAAGAAAAAGGAAAGTGATCCTTTCTTGTTGCGGCATTAAGCTTTTTGTAATCTACGCATACTCTCCATCTTGTTTCAACTCTTGTAGGAACAAGTTCATCATCTTGATTTCTAACAACAGTGACACCTGATTTCTTAGGCACCACTTGTACCAGACTAACCCATTTGCTGTCAGAAATTGGGTAAATTACCCTCACACTTAGTAATTTGAGGATCTCTTTCTTTACGACCTCCATCATTGGGGGGTTTAGCCTACGCTGAGCATAACATACCGGCTTGCTATCATCTTCCATAAGGATCCTATGCATGCATATTGATGGACTAATGCCTTTGATGTCAGCAATAGTCCAACCAATGGCCGTTTTGTGCTCCTTCAGAACCCGAAGTAGACGTTCTTCTTGTATGGTAGTGAGGTTCTTTAGAATAATCAACGGAAGCTCCTCTTTATCACCTAAGTAAGCATACTTTAAGTGTTCGTGAAGAGGCTTCAATTCTATCTTAGGTGCCTGCACAATAGAAGGTAAAGGAACCTCATTAGTTACGGGTAAAGAAATATAAGAGATATTACCCGTTTTAGCTTCTTGTAATGCTGTTAAAGCACCACATATCTCCACTAGATCTTTGACTAAGTCGACATCCAAATTTGGTTTCCCATGAACTTCCAAATAAATGCTATTTCGCAACACAACTCCAAGTTCGTCTTCATTGATCAAATCAAACATTTTTTGTGCTAATGAATCAATAACATCAATAGAAAAAGCGGAGTGCACATCACTAGGATAACGCATGGCTTCAAATATGTTGAAGCGAATGATCTCCTTATCAAATTCCATAGTGAGTGTACCATTGTCCACATCAATCATCGTCTTTGCAGTTTTCATAAACGGTTTCCCAAGTAATAACGAAGTAGATGAACAATTATCTCCATTATGCATATCCACAATGTAGAAATCAACCGGAAAGATTAACTGATTCACTTGAACTAATACGTCCTCCACGACTCCCTTAGGACATATATTGGACTTGTTTGCCAATTGAATAGTAATCTTTGATTCTTTCAAAGGTCCAAGATTCAAAGAATCATAAACATCGGCTGATATAACACTTATGGATGCTCCCAAATCAAGAAAAGCACGCTCAAATTATCGTTTACCAATAGTAATTGGCACTGTGAAGCCACCCAGATCTTCACACTTTTTAGGAATCTTCTTTAGTAACATAGCTGTAGCACTTTCGCCCACTTGTGTAATCTCGTTGGCAATCAACTTATCCTTCCTTATGCACAAATCCTTCAAAACCTTAGCATACCTGGGTACTGTTTTGATGGCCTCAATAAATGGTATGTTGATTTGTATCTTGCTAAAAATATCCATGATCTCCTTGTCTTGAGCTTGCTTCTTTGACTTGGCAAAACGACTAGGAAAAGGATGTGGTGTGGTAAAAGTGGGAACCGTGTCCTTAGGTTGGCCGGTTGAGGTTGGATTTTCCTTTGGGACAGTTTCCTCCTCTACTTCCTTTTCGATGGCGTTACTAACCACTTGTTGTTGATGTTGTTGTGGTTCTTCAGTTTGTCTCCCACTTCTTAAAGTCACTGCATTAGCATGCTCTATTGGGTTCACAAAAGGTTGTGATGGAAATTTTGTTAATTTTTGTGCTTTTAGTAAATTCACATCCGTAGCCAATTGTCCCATCTGCATCCTTAAGTCCTTAATAGCCATTTCATGTTGCTGGTGATTTTGTTGAACCGTTTCCTTTAGACTTTGGGTTTTAGATGCGACACCCTGCATGCTTTGCATTAGCATGTTGAACTTATCATCGATACAAGTCCCCTGCTCTTTAACTTGTTGTGGTTGTTAAAAGTGTTGTTGAAAACCACCTTGTCTTGCATAAGGATTAGGAGCTGCAACTTGCTTGTTTGCATAACTGAAATTATGATGATCATTCCAACCAGGGTTATAAGTATTTGAGTATGAATCATATCTTGGCCTCTGATTAGGGAATAAAGCATTTACCTCGGCCTCCTCTTCATATGGTGGAGCAACTACTGAAGCTATACGATGAATTGCCTTTTCAATGGTGTTTAACCGGTTCTATGTATTTGGAGATTCTCCCATATCGCTAACTCTTCTAACATTTGAGTCATGCCTTGTATAAAATTGTTGTGCATTTGAGGCCATACTCTCAATCAGACTAGTTGCTTGCGAGGTTGTCTTCTCAGTGAGTGAACCACCGACTGCAGCATCAATCAAATTCCTCTGTTATGGAAGTAGTCCTTCGTAGAAGTATTGAATGATAAGTGTTGTGGATATATTGTGGTGAGGGCAACTCGCCAACAACCTCTTCTATCTCTCCCATTATTCATAAAGAGATTCCCCAGTAATCTGTAGAATACCACCAATCTCTTTACGAGCAGCGGCTGCCTTAGAAGCAGGAAAGTACTTCTCCAGAAATAAATTTTTCATCTCAGTCCATGTTGTAACACTCCCTGAAGGAAGATAATACAACCATTCTTCTGCTAAGTCTATTAATGAGAAAGAAAAAGCTTGTAGCATAGCCATATCTCTGTCTTCGGTTCCTTGCCTTAGACTTGTCATCTTGTGTTGAAATACTTGAAGATGACGGTTCTGATCTTCACCAGGATGTCCCTTGTACTTCAGGAGATGATGAAGTAGATTCGACTTCAGTTCCACTGGGTTAGTGATTGTAATGCACAGTGGTTGCGAATCTAAGCATGGAGATGTCAACTCTCCTAACTTCCTCTCCGGAGGTGGAGCTGGTGGTTGATTATTTGTACCGCCTACCATTGTTGATGTAGAAGGTTCTTCTTGCAACTTTGGACGTGCTTGTAGTACCGTTCCCTTGCGAGTTTGAATTCCGCACCTCTGGTAATTCCAATCCTTCGATGCCAGAGATTAAGTACCTAACACAAAAATCTAAAAAAACAAAGTTAAAAACTAAAAAGAAAATCTAAAAACAAAATAAAACTAAAAGAAACAACTAAAGCTACCGACTGCTCCCCGGCAACGGCGCAAAAATTTGATGCGTGTCATGAGTGCAATCAAATTAAATAACTTATTTCCACACAATTAATTGGTACTATAATGGAAGCAAGGATCGTTCCCACGAAGAACAGGGAGTTTAGTTGTTAAAAAGGTCACAAACAGGGGGGTTTTGGTTTTTAGATTTTAAAGTAAATAAACAAAGCAATTAAAAGATTAAGTTGTAAGCAATGAAGAGATATATGATCGAGGAATCCTTCTTTGTTACTAAACCCTCATCAAGTTATTATATCAATCCATTCATCCTTAGTACAGATTATCACCAACCGTAGAAAATAAGATAGATCAGTGCTATCCTCTAAATCCCTTAAGTCACTGGACACGAAAGTTCTCGACTACCAAATTCTATTCAACGGAGCCACCAAGTAGTAGATCACTCAAGGTGTAACCCAACCGAATGCTTTGAGCTTTATGAATTTATAGGTGGATCCTACTAGTTAGACTCTTAGATCAAGGTCCACTTTTTAGTGTTGTTTATACACACGATTGCTCCGCAGAATCCCTCTGCAAGGTCTTATTTTTTCTATTTGTGTACGAATTATTCGACGATTACTTATCTCCTAACTCAATACTAGCATTAGATTAAATCAATAAATCAATTCAGTTGTCCACCTAAACAATCTACCAATTAATCATAAACATTCATAATCGTATAAACAAGCGGTAATCATATGAATAACTTCAAAATAGATTAATATAATAACTCAAACCTTGTTTAGAACTTAGAATTCATCCTCAATAAATTATGGGTTTAGATACTCATGGATGTAGGAGCATCCATGTTAAATATATAAAAAAGTAAAGAGATATCGCTACGATTGATGAGAACCGCTCCGAAACCCTAGCTTTTGTCTCCGTTGTTGTTTCTCCTCTCCAAGCTTTGCAAAGTAATGTCCAAGATGTCTTCGTAATGTTTTGGAAGTACTCTTATATAGTTTTCAAGAGATCTAGGTATTAGAATCCATCCGGGACCAAGTTTCCTTGATTAGGGAGTCAAAATACGTCAAAAGGGACCCAATAGGCTTGTCTCAGTCGGGCATTGTCGAATTCCCCAATGCAATACCGAAAGTTGGTGTCAAAAATACACCTTCTCTGCCCCAAATACGTCTACTTTCGGTATTGCTTTACCAATTCCGAAAGTGGGGGGGTCTAAAATACATCATCTCTGCCCGAAATATGGTTACTTTCGGTATTGATTTTGCAATGCCGAAAGTGGTACTGTAGATTGCCATTTTTCGTCTCAACTGTTTTGGCCGTAACTTCTTCGTCCGAACTCGGAATGACCTCATTCTTTCGCCGTTCTCTTCATAGTTGGATTATCTTCAAGATGGGGATAAGAAATTCCGAATTGGATGAGTTGATATTGGTCTTCTTGTCCTTCTTATGGTTTCGACCTTCGTTGCTTCTTTTCGTCGCACTTCTTCCACTTCGTTCGGCTTTAGACACTTGGATCTTTGGAGAACTTCACTTTATAGATCTTTTGCAGCCTTTTACATTGACTTTGAATGATTCACCCACTACACCATTTTTTTCCGATTCGAAACGGTTATTGAGCGTTACGAATCGGGGTTGTAACTGTTCCGGACCGTTACGAAAAGGGGTGCTACAATTTTTTTGTAACGGCCCAGCAGCCGTTACGATTTTTTTTTGTAACGGCTCTTGTAACAGCGAAGAGCCGTTACTACGTGGCACTGTCGTAACATGCGAGAGCCGTTACGAATTTATTTAGTAACAGAACGTTGTAACAAGCTGAAGCCCTTACGAATTTTTTGCAACAATAAAAAAATTACTGCCGGTCAACCTTGACCTGGTCAAAATCAGTCAGCAATGACCAATTTTGACCAGGTCAAGGTTGACCGGCAGCTCATTCTCGGCCGGAATACGCCGAAATTTAAAATAACCACCTCCATACACCTTTCATTTATCCTTCACAATCAACAATATTTTTTTCAATCAATTCTTATCACACTCCAATGGATTCATACAAAGGATTCATACAAAATAGAACTTAAATTATTCTAAGTATCAAATAGTATGGAATGTATACAAATTCCCATAAGTATCAGTTCATAGAAATTCCTATGTTCACAAATTTATATAACTTAGATTGTACATAGAAATTTACTGCAAATTTTCTATATTGACAGCTAGAGCTGATAAACCAACTTGAAGCTGCAAATTTTAAGACTCCAAGTTCGAAATCCATGCATAAAGTTATAGACGAAAAGTATCTGCTAAGTTTAAACTTCCTAAGCATATATATCAACCTATGTTAAAAGCAGACAAAACTTCAAAAAAATATAAATTGGGGAGAAGAACAATGAGAAATACTTACTGTGGTTTTGTAATAAGAACAAGCCCATGATTTAGTCATCAAGAGCTTCAACTGAAACTGCAACCACTGATCCAGGCCATCATTGCAATTGGTCCTGAAACAAACCAAAGTCCATAAGCTCTCTCGCACGCGCAACAAACAAAAGTCCCGTAAGAAACATGGAATATAGAAATATATAAGTTAAGTACTTACCCGGTATTCTAGCAGGTACACAAGTTGATGCCAATCCAGTTGTAGTTCAATTCCCACCAGCATAATACCTCGCAAGTATAAATTGAAGGTCAGAAACCACGCCTATTAAACTTTATAGTACAAATATAACCAAGTGAAGTACTTACCAGGGATTGATATTTCCCCAGCTGGCTACTGCTGCTTCAGCTGACCTTGCGAGAAGTCCCCTGTGCATTCACATATAACAGAACAAAAGCCACCCACACATATACAAATAAATGATGAACTGAAAGTTCCTAAGTCCAGTCAAAAAAAGGTACTTGCCCACCTGGATGATCCTCCTTGCAATGTTGAATTTCCCATTCAAACTCTGAGCAGTTCTAGCATCTTCAAGACGACAAAACCGAACCCTTTGCACTGTCCAGTCTCTGGTCAAGAGGCACCAGCTCCATGGCCCGAATGGTTCAAACACCTGGAAAAAAAATATCACCTTAAATAAGATCAAGTTTGGACATCAGACATCTTACTTATTACACAACAGAGCACATAGTAATCCTTACAAGAAAAGGAATGTTATATTAGAGAGCCATCGAAAGAAACCAAAACATAATGAAAAAAAAAGATAAAGAACCTTGTCCAAGGAACAGGTTCATTGTCACATCGAAAAGAGAATAAAAGAGAAGTAAAATGGATAGAAGGAGAAAACAAAAAAACTGCATTTATGGAGGGCATTGTTAAATGCACAAAGTTTAAAACTTACTGTCATAGTTGACTCTTTCAACACAATGTTTCTAACCGTAATCTGGTTTGAGTTTTCAGTAACTGGAAAAACTAGCAGTTCTAGAAAATGGGAAAAAGAAAATAAAAAAAATGCATATACCTCTCCTTCGCTTGAATTTGACTTGAAACCTCTTGATGTAAGCCCTTGGTTTCTGTGATTTGATGAATGCCTGCACACAACCAAATTAAAGACTACATTCTCATGAACACAGTCTTATCACCAGTGTTAGGTGTACAATGATATGCAACCCTATAATTCCATGGATGCAACTTAAAACAAGAAACATTTTTATTAAATGGTTACAGCTTAAAACAAAAAATGGTAAGGAAAAGGTTGTATCAATTTAGAAAGAAACCTGTAGGAAAGGCAATGCCTGTTTCTAGACCGTTCTCAGTAGAACCACCATTTCCTTATCCTTCATATCCTCCATCCATCTCACAACAGAAACTCCACAATTCCATACTTTCCCTGCATTTAAATCCAACTTTGATCTTGGTAAGACAACCACTTATATAAACTCAAACAAACAGACAAAACCATGGACATGTTATAAATCCAAGCATCTTATCATATAAATGTTACTACTCAAGCAGCTTCCTACCCCATGAACTACTCTCCCACTTCTTCTTCACATCTATAAAATCAAAACCAAAAAACATCAAATCATCAATCCACTGTAAAAAAACATAAATAAATAAGTATTAGAATTTAATGGAAACGAAACTATCAATATACCTGCAGTTTCCATTCAGCTTCAACTGGAACTCCCATTTAGAGCATCATTATGCAGATTCAATTACTTCCCTGCAATGTTCATCTAGTTGCAATCCCAGCTGCAACTCATTCTGTTATTCCCGACAATTCACAGCCAAACAGCCGCCATTCTGCAACTCATTCTGTTATCATATAATTCAACATCACTACTCTTTGACCTAAAAATCCTTCCTTATGACCTCAAACTGCATCACAAGAACCAAGCACTTATTTCAGCTACCTCCTTTCATCCTTCCTGCAATTTCAATTCACCACCTAACTCAGTTGTAAATGCTCAAACAAGCACCCATTTCAGCTATACCTCCTTCCATCATCACAGCAAACAACACATTAAATAATCAAAAGAGTTGGCAGGCAACATTAGCTTCTTACTAACTCCCCTCTTCTTCTTCAACAACAACAAGAAAAATAATTGCAATTAAAACACACAGTGATATATCAACAAACAAAAAACTAATTTTTTTACAAAAAATAATATCTCACATGTTGGATCCTTAGTTGCACATAGTTTTTCTTCAGCTCCTTCTTCTACATACAAAATACCAATCCTATCTTAAAATCTTCATACATGTTCACTCCTCTCTCATCGGTAACAACATAATCAATCAAACTATATCACCATCTTCAATTGTTTCTTTTGTAATCCTGAACACAGAAAACCCTGGTAACTAAATTGGGGAACCCAAAAAAGAAGAAACCCCTAAACATCTATCCATACTTCAATTAAGAACAAACCCCTCAAACACTATTCATTTTATAAATTAATTACACACAAATCAGAATTAATCTGAGAAACCCTAAATCAACTTACCATTTCTGCCAAGTTGAATCCACACTTGATTTAACAGCACCGCCAAGAATCACTTGCGTTCTCAACAGATCCATCATCTTCTCATGATTTCTTCACCTCAAGAATAAACCCTAACCCTAACTCTCTCCCTGATTCATCACCTCACACAATGAACCTAAAACTCCTATTTTTTCTCCTTCGTACATCAACAATTACATCATCACTCTCATCACCTATACAGATTCATTCATCAACAATCAACGATTTCTGTGATAAAACTAGGGTTTTATCGCCTGAGAGGAGAGGAGAGGAAAGAGCAGGAGAAGAAGAGAGAAAATAAAAAACTGAAAATGAATCCCGATCTGTCGAACAACTGAGATATCCTCAAAAGCACGCATGTGAATCGCACACGCATGGGAGGAAATATCCTCTGGTATAACTCATCGTGGGTGGAAACATAATGCCATGCATGTGAATGACACACGCACATTTTAAAGGTGTTACGACCCAAGTGTGACCAAGCGTGTGACTCGCATGCCTATAAAAAAATTAGTAACGGCTCAGCCTTGTTACAAATATTTTGAAAATTAGTAACGGCTACCACTTGTTACTAAATTTTCGTAACGTCCTTTTGTAACGAGAATTTTGTAACGGCCACAAAGCCGTTACGAATTCCTGTTACTAATCCGGGAATTTGGTGTAGTGACCTAAATAAACAAATAAAATAGAAAACAAGAGTAATACAAGGATAATATGCAAGAAATCTAACTAAAACAAGCATGGAATTAGCACTAAAATCATGTAAATTATGCACTTATCAGAATATTTGAATCTTATTTACATAAACAAGATATACACTATGTTTAGGTGAAACCGTAACCGAACTGTGTATAAAGACTATGTTCAACATGGTTAGCCGAAACTAGCCGATTTCAACTTAAAAGCTTAATACTCATTTTCATGAACACATAAGGCATATTATCCTTGAGTCACAATCATGTGATCAAATAAGTCTAGTTTTTTAGAGAAGTAATCAAATGCTAATTATCTCGTAGAAATAATTTAATCGCACTTGAGAATAATCGATATGGTTAGTAAATACACAAAGTACAAATACCATAGCCATTCGTGACTCAGGTCAGTCAGAGTACGTGTACCAGTTTGTAAACTTTTAACCAAACCAAGTTCCGGAGTTAACGTAACTATTTAGGTATGCGTACCGGTTTGGAAACCTTAAGACTATATGACCGGTTCCGGAGTTCACATAACTATTTTGGTTCGCGTACATGTATGGGTACTAAACCGAGTTCGGGAACACATAAATATTTTGGTACATGTACCGTTTTGGATATTAATCTTGGTTCCGTGACGACAGTTCCAAAATGGTTTGCATACGAGTATGGGTACCGAGCCGGTTCATGAGTTAAATAGATTTTCACATGATGTGCATAAGAATATGCGTACCAAAAATCTATAAGTCGATGTGTATATACTCCGCTACATGTACGAGTACATGTAATACGGTTCAGATTTATAACAGTTTTCCCAGTTTGTAAGACTGATAACATTGTCTATTATCCGAATCTATAGTAGTTCTATATTTATCTCTAAGTCGATTCGAAACACTCCCGAATAACATCAATGATACATATCATTGTTCAAGTCTATTTTCGAATGATAAAACTTGAATCATGATTTTGATTCTGAACAATAAATTGTCCTTAGAAGAAATTCATCAAGTATGAACAAATGTTCATTAAGCTTAGTCATTATATTTCGAGAACTAATTACCAAGATAAACTTGACTCGAAATTCTTGTCTATGCATAATAGTCTAATTAGTTATGCGACATCGTCTCAATGATAGAAAAGTTAGTATAACATGAGATATAGATGGTTCAGTCTTCACTTACATTTTGTTGATGAAGTTATTCAAACGGTAGAACGCAATGATGACTGCCGTGATCCACTATTTCTCAACTACATTTCTATCCTAGTCCGAGACTTAACTAATTGTAGACTAGAAATCAAGATATAGTTTTGAAAACTAATTTGACAACAAGATTGAGATAGAAACACTTGTGAGTTCGACCGAGCAATGCTCTAACACTGAAGATAACACATCCGTAGGTGCAGCAACAAGTGAAGGTGGATTAACCACTGAAACTTTCCACACACTGAAACTTTCACAGACTGAAGATAACACATTCTGATGATTCTAGGAATTTTCACACACTAAAACTTTCTTCTTCTTGTTCTTCCTTTTTTACTTATCAAAAATCACAAATATCACAAAACCACAGTCCAATACTAAACCACAAATATCTCAAATCTTGAAGGTAATTTTACTGTAGGTAGACGTTACGAGGAGCTATACAAGGGACATAATAATTGGATCTATGATGATATATTAAATTCTAAACTAATTCTTCCTAAAGTTACTTTCTGAAATAACGAGGGTACCCAAGTATACCATGATGCGTGTCGTAAGTGCAACAAATTAATCAAGATATTTTCCACTAATTAACTAGTAATATAGCGATTGTAAGGATCGTTCCCACAGAGAGCTGTGTAATTAATATGCTATTATATTAGAAAAATAAAATAAATAACAAAGGTGGATTAGTTGTAAGATAAATAAAAAGACAATAAGAAAGAAAATAGATGATCAAGAAATCCTTCCCCGTTACCAAGCGATAGCTGGATTAGTATACTTATCTATCGTTCGTAAGAACCATTCATCACCAACCGTATAATAACAACTAGCTCAGTACTATCCCCAAAACTCCTTTACCAAAGACTCTTCCCAGAAAGGATTTATATGCACATGGTAAAATGTAAATAAATGTTGACTTTACAAACCATTGGAAGGAACATGGAAGCTTCACGTAGAGAACAAGTTGAAGTTGCTCTCCATTTTTGCTAGTAAACACCAAACACAAACATTGATGAATTGCATTTCAATTGGTAACAACCAAGATGCAAGTAAATTAAATACTGTAAATGATCGGATTCTCATCTTCACATTTGGTTTCCAATTGAAATACTACTACCCAGTATGCGTACCTCTCCAATCTTCAGAATTTGATAAACTTGTTTTTCCCGTAACTTCTTCGTCCGAACTTGGAATGACCTCTTTCTTTTTGCATTATATTTGTATAATTGAATTATCTTCAATATGGTGATGAGAAATATTGAGTTTCAATGATTTAATATTGGTCTTTGGCCCGTCTCTTGATTTTGAGCATCTTTGCTCCGTTTCGTCGCACTTCTTCCACTTCTCTTCGACTTGGGCACTTGGATACTTGGAATACTTATATCCTTATATATTTTAGCACTTTGTAGAATATTTTTGGATGATTCACCTAATAGAGACAAATAAGATAAAACATGAGTAATAACAAGAATACATGCATGAATTATAGCTAAAACAAGTATGGAATGGACACTAAAATCATATGAATTATGCAATTATCGCACCACAATCTTTTAGTTTCAACCTATAAGTCCGATACCAAGCGTGATCATCTATGGAAAAAGTCGAGACAATACGACAACAAGGTATACACTTGATAATAGTTACGGTATAAAACCGATATACTATAGGATCACAATCAAGTGTCTTGGATTAACGTACTAGTGTATTTCTTTTTAATTATAATAAAACAATTATAATTGCGGAAAGTAAAATTAAATCACACGACAAGATTTTTTTAACGAGGAAACCACAAATGCAACCTCGGGACCTAGTCAAGTTTTGTATACTCTCAAAATTAAGCCGTTATACAAAGAATATATGCTAATTTCGTATAGTTGAGACCAAGTAATATACCCATAGTTACTTAGTTCCCACAGTATCCCTGCGCCTACAACCCTCTATCCAACGCACGTGAATCCTTAGATAGGAATCACTATCTTGAGTTTCTTTACCGATGTAAAATCTTAAGCACTCAACTCCTTTTGATCGTCTTCCAAACATTAAAGGAACAAAGATGTTTGGTAACTACTCCAATAATCTTTTAAGAAAAGATATGTTGATTTGTGACAAAGGTTCTTCCGTTTAAAAAAGTAAACTCCTTTTTCCGGGTAAAATAAATCTGAATCCGAAATAATCAAATCCAGATTCACAACTAGGATACTGAAAAATACCACCAAATGATAGTTGCCAATCTATACGACTATTTGATCAAATCTATCAAAGATAAATCAGATCTTATTTGTATCCCAACTGATCAAGATGTGTGCACAAACATCACGAGATGCGAAAACCAATAAGACTTTTTTTTGTCTTCAATTCTTCAATTACCTTCAATTGTACCTGCACACAAAAACTTGATTCCACTTATATCGATCACCCACAAGACGGAGTCTGTTAATAATGGATGATCACAAGTTGTCTTCAGATATAAAAATAGTTTTAAAGATCCTGTCAATACTTTGATCTAGTTTGAGTGACCTTATGTCAGAAGAGAAGGCTCTCAAGAATAATCAAACTAGGTGCAATCAAAGTTTCAACAACCATAAGTCAATCAAATCAATAATCGAAAACTGAATAACGATGCAATTATCTAGTTTCCCAACAACGTTACTCGTAAAGCTTCTTGATCCCAAAGAAGTCTTTAGACGAGCGGACGTAAGAGATTTCACATAATTAGGGTACTTTCCTCTCCAGATAGTCGGCTCTACCAGAAACAACACAAATGACGTTTTCCTGGCTCTTAGGATAGTCTGCAAGAAATACAAACTTAACTATTTATAGACCAAGTGTTTGGACAACAAGGAAATTCCAAAACCGAAATATTCTCAAAATATGCAACAAAGTACCTAATTTCGGTTTTCAAATTTCCAACTAATAACCAACCTGTAATTCCGAAATCTCTCATTAGAAAATATCTAACATTAATTTAGCACTTAACTAATATATCTTTTTAAGAGATATGTTTTTATTGCCGGAAAATCAAAAACATATAATTCAGTTGATGGATTATATAGACCTTATGTCTATATAACCCTTGCCTAAAAAGCCACTGTCCTTAGTTACAACAAGTTTTCTAGATTCAATTTATATCTTAAATCTTTTACCATCTACAATAGAACAAGATACAAAATTCTTGCATATGCCCGGAACATGAAAACTTCATTCAATGTGAGAGTCTTTACAGATATGAGCTTCTGCTCGACCTTTCCGTTTTATGCAACCACTGTCGCAGATGAGTTACTCATATAGAGTATCTCGCCATCCCGTATCCTCTGATAGTAGGTGAACATGTCCTTGTTTCACAAACTTGCTTGGTGGCTCCAGAGTCCACCAACTAGTCTCTCACATTGGTTATTAAAATAACTTCCGACATCATGCCACTGAAATCGTTATAGTTTGTTTCAACTAAATTAACATTAACTTTCTACTTATTAAGGTTTTTACGTTGTCTACAATTTACTGTCGTATGGTTAGGAATTTTACAAACATAACAATCACCCTTAATTAAACTAATGCTATATTCAGGTTTACGAAACATACCTTTCTTATGAAGACTACGCTTAGAGTTGCGTTTGATGTTCTCACCTTTGTCATATTTGGAAGACTTGTGTTCGTCCACATGCGCCTCTTAGCCATATCCCTTTCCAGTTTCATGTCACAATCTTCATTTATTGACTAGGGAGACGGTAATTTATCAATCACCTAAAACACTACATCTCACAAACCTTAGTTCCGAATCGGAAAATAAAATTTGAATTATGAAGATAACATTTATATCTACAAACTTCGTTTGAATCACCATTTTAAAAACTTATGGTTACTTCAGAAAAACTAATTTAGTCAACAACAATTTTCTGCTCTTCAGAAATTTTCAGGAACGTTTCTCTATTTTATATAATATTAAAAAAATACTTTTACAACATAAAAAATTCTGAAATTTTATGTGGTAGACTATCAGGATGTCTTCTACGTTATTTCAAAAGGGTTCGCCGAAATTCTTTCTAGGTTAAGAGATAAACTAGGTACTCTACAACTGACCAATAATTAGTTTTTTTTGTTTTTCACTCCACAATTAACATCAGTTTCCGACTATTACAAATAAGTATGTCTTAAGATTGTTGAGCGCAACAATCAAAAATAAGGAAAATTCAATTAAACAAAAGTTACTGATACTTAGCTCCATGTCTTAAGATCGTTGAGCGCAATAATCAAAAATAAGGAAAAATCGATTAAACAATAGTTATTGATACTTAGCTCCTTTATAATGGAAGTGATCGAATTGACAAAACTGATGAGCTCCATAGGTCTCCGTAACAACAACATGGTAAAACTTTGGAAAAAAGAGTGAGTCGTGTGTTCAACATGTTGTCTTTAAGACATTAGCACCCGGCTACACCCAAAAGTAATGCTATATCCTCCACATGACGGATGCCTCCAGGATAAAACACCCTACTACACCTACTATTAGCATACGTAGTAAATGCTCAACTTGAGCTTGGCAACTCCGAGAAAACCCATATGGAAAACAAAAATCCTTAATGAAAATTGCGAACACTTAAAAAAACAACAGAAAAATATTGTTCTCTTGGTTTCTATAAAATATAGAGAAACCCTTTCCCCTTAGATTACTCAAAAGCACGATTAAAATCTTGTTTATATAATTGACTAATACAATTTAAGAAGCGGAACTCCCCGATGTGAGACTAAAAGCTTTATATGGTCTCTTAAAACAATTCAAGATCAGAAACTCCCCGAGATGGGACTACTAAGATTTTCATTCACAAAAGAAAACAAGTATTGTCTTATTTAGTTAAAAATTTTAAAATACAAATATATATATATTGTTTTCCAAACAGTATTCTAGTATAGATCCCAGGTGTTCATAGCTGAAGAGTGATCCAAGTATACATCCAGCATTTACACTACTAGACTACTAGTTTTGCAGAAAAACTTTCAAAAGGGTATAAGAAGCGAGCTAGTTGGTCCCTCGATGGCACTTCTCATGGAAGAAATCTCTAGAGGGCTGGTGAAATTATTAGTACATAATTGAACTATCCATACCTGTCGAGATTTCGTCCAAGAGAAGTGTTGTCTAGGAGTTTGTCTGACGAGATTGATGTTGCCACAAATTCTTATTATTTACGACCCGATTTAACACCAAACTTAATATGCAAAATCCTTCTTAAGCACTTTGTCTACTAAGAAAATGTAGTTCATTCACGATTATTAAACTGATTTGTACACAAACTTATTTTACATGATGCAGAGTTTCCGTTCGCTCGTGATAAGATTTGGTATATCTATTGACGCAGCCAATTTGCTTTGTTTATTCCATTATTTACGGTAGAATTTATGCTAAATGTGGCATGTTAAATACTCACATTCCTGCATTTTCTTAATAGACACAAGTCAGAAAAGTGCGTGAACATGATCAAGTGTAAGGCGAACTATTTCGTTGAAGATATGACTTTTGTGTACTCATACTTCAGATGCAAATGTGTAAGACTTCCTAGTCATATATCGCTTGGTTGAACTATTTGTATCTTCATCAAATCTTTGATATAACCCATAATATCAAGAAGTCCTTTCGTTAGATGCCATTCAAAACAAGTCATTCAATTTTCACTTTTTGTGCTATAACTTGATGGAAGATATTTGGCAGAGATATAAAGAAATCATTTACTTTCATGTAACGTCGCTACTGCAGGGTATCGAATTCTAAGGGTTTTATTGATCCGGTGGATCGAGAAACGAGTTTTGTTTTGTTTTATTGGGCCGGTCGACAGGAGGGCCTGAAGAAGAGAGTCCCTTTGGTGGTCACGTTTTTGTAAAATGAAGTCTAACAAAAATGTGCAAATTGATAAAAAGATTGGAAATGGTGACTATTAAAAAAACAAAAATTCATTTCCATGATTTTAATTTCTTTTTTCCTTTTAAATATTTTCGTAAATAAACCGAAGAGGAAAGGGCAAATAGGTATTAGACATTTTACTAAAAAACCAAAAAAAACCTCTTCCTTTTTAGTCAAATTAATATAACTCTTTATTTATCTTATTTTTTCAGGGGTATAATTGGCAAGCAAACTAGAATGTAACGTATCTAAAAATCTGTGCCTTGTAATTTTACAAATCTCATCTCGTTGGAAAGATTTAAAAGAGATTTACACAATGACAACAATATCAAATTAGAATTTTAACGAAAAATTCGGAGGTGTTTATCATTTTAGGCACAATTAAAATGATGTATATATATGCCTAATAAAAGGATGTATAACACCTTATACAATCAGTGGTGTTTCGCTTTTCTTTGGTCAGCCCTCCAGTGTAGAGCCGTGTTCTAGTATATATATTTGTTTACCTTCTATGATTTTGATTCTGGTACCGATATAGCAGTGATGCGATCTGAGCGCATCTTAGATCCTGATTGCCAACGAGAAGGAAAAACGTTTTTTTTTTCGAGAGCACAAGTTAAAAAAGAATTGTTTCACACGGAAGATGTTTTTATTTTTGTGAAAAGTCATTCTGAAATTTTTGACGTTTGGCTAATTCCTATGTCGCATTAAGCTAGCTGCTAGCTTGGTCTGGTGCCACACACCACCACCAAACCCACCCAAGTTTAGAAGGCATACAAGGGTAGCTTCGGTAATTTAATTCCCAACTTGAAAACCTAAAAACTCATTTCAGTTCTCGGCCTCTTCCACTGTCATTCAACTCACTCTTTGATCCTTCTATTCCAATATCTCCTCCACCACCATCACTGTCATCTTCAATAGCACCACCATCACCACTAGATCAATGGGTTGTAAATGGAATATGGGTTTTGTATCTCATTCACCCTGGAGGGAGGGAAAATGGTTGATTTGGATCATGTTCCGCTTGTGCAGACTCGGAAATGGGGTTTTCATGGAGGATTCTGGTTATCCAGAAGAGATCATTCTTTTGGGTTTACCAGTGAAATCAATCTTACAGGAATCTAACTTTCACATCATATCTAGCTTCGCTAATTTTGGGTCAAGGTGCTTACAAAGTGGTATGCTTGTATATAAATTTATGGGGTTTGATGTTGGGTCCAAATTCATGATTTCTTTTTCAAGATGGCTAAATTTCTGCTGGTGACATAGTTGATTGCTTGCCATAATGACTTCTCCCCTTGTTAAAGTAAGTTCTATTTTTTTTTTCTCATTTTCATTGATTTTTGTCTTAAATTTAGCTGTTTATTTGATTGTTGTGGATATGTGTCGACTTCCAAGTCTGGTTTGATTTACTTATTTCACTGAGTCTGTGTATGTACTAATGTAATTGGGTAGAATTTAGTGATCACACCACATATACCCAGGAAGTTCTTGATAATGTGGAACATAGAGCAGAGGGATGTTGTATTCGTTCCTGCTACATATATTTGGATTAGAAGTAGTGATGATACAGAGACTTGTCATTCTAGTTGTCTTGCTTTTCTGGTATGTTTATCCTGTTAGTATATAACACCTAGACATTCTCGCTGGTAGTACCTGTTCCTCTGAAGGAAAAAATATTAACTGTTTCACGAACATCTTTCTTAAGCATCGGAAGAATAAGTATCAAAGAACTACTACAATTAGTTTTCAAAATTAACTTTTAATGACTAATTTTGATTGATTCTTCTCCCTCCCACTGCAGAGATTTGGCATGGGGGAGTAATGAGAGCTGGCTAATCCATTCACATCAGAGGAGTGTAATCGGTAGCATCTGCTTATAAATACGTGGTTGAAGAACAATATGGAAGCTAAAGTGCAGAAATGTGAGAGCAGCATTCCTGTCATCAAGCATTTGTAAGTATTGGAAAAGTTCCCTCTCTTTTCGGATGTAATTATGCGAATGTCCTGCAACAACCATATGATTAAGTTATTTGAGCTTTGCGTTTCAAGTATTTGTGTCTTTTGACATCTAGTTTTAGAACCAAACACGAAAATATGTCCTGTAGGTTCTGCGTTGAGTGAGATTACTCGAGTTTTAGTGATGACTTTCCAAAACTGATATGTTAGAATGTGAAGGAATGTGTCTGACTGAAGTCTTGGACTGTTACATTAAGGGTTACAGGTTACTTAAAAACGTTGATATTTTTTGTGTATATGTGAACTTCTAATGGATTATTAAGAACTTCTGCTAGAAAGGCGGAAAGCAGTCCAAATTATTGCAACCAAAAGATACTCTATTCAGGAGGGCCCGATTAAATAATGTTGCATGCAACTGGATTTCTAACTAAACTTGTTCCCTTTGATTTCAGCCGTTAGAACAATGTTTTTATTCAATTATACCATGAGAACAATTTGTATATTCTTTAGTTTTTTCCGTGAACAGATGTTATATCATGACTTCTATTTGGTGCACAGATGCATAATACACCATTGAATGCTATAGCTTCAAAATACCTTACAAATGATTCTTACTGAAATAGCAATGCTGAGAAAAAAACAAGATCAAAGTTTAGTTGAAACGGCTAAAAGACAACGCTTGTGATGCTGATGACATAATTGATGAATTCTTCTATAAAACCTCTTGCATCTACTAGAAAATTTGCAGTTATTAACATAAATAGAGGTTCCAACAATGAATTATGAATTAGTATTCCTATAATGACTTCTCCTCCAAGTCTTATGTTTCTCATTTTCATTGATTTGTCTAAATTTTAGCTGTTTCTCTTGTTTTTTGTGAAGTTGTTCGGTCAGATTACAGCAGGACTTATTACACCGAGTCTGAGCATGTAATGTATTTGTAACTAGTTAGGTTTAATGTTTGCCATGTACACTAGGAAGTTGTTGATAATCTGGAACATCGAGCGGATGCATGTTATATTCCTTCCTTCTACAATTAGTAGTGATGATACAGAGACGTCTCATTCTAATTGTCCCGCTTTCTGGTGTTTTTATCCTGCTAGTTTATGATCACCTGGACATTTTAGCGTGGATTGTTTGCTGCTGATATTTTTAGTTTCTGCTGTGGGTGGATTATTAGATAGTAGATAATAACTTTTATGATTTCTGTATCAACTAGGATCTCAATTGGTGGGGTCTTGAAATCCTAGAAAATTTGGGTGACTATTTGGTGATTTTTGTTGAAATCGAAAATCCAGTGTGAGAGTGTAGGTAACACTGATGCGGACACGAGTGCCGGCAAGTATTTGTTTTTTGACATGTAGGTTTAGAGAACAAAAATGTCAACATGTCCTTTAGGTTGTCCTTAGTGTTGAGATTATCTGTATTTTAATAATGACATTCCAAAGAGAGTTGTCTTACTGAAGTGTTGAATTTTTCACATTAAGGGTTACTTGAAAGTTAAAACAAATGACTGAGATAGTTTCTTGTATATGTGAATGTTGACTACGTGATTTTCTAGTAATGGAGATTAAGAACTTCAGCTACAGAACAGTTGAAACTTTTACAACCAAAGTGTATTCTATCAGGAGGGCCCTAGAAAACAATGTTGCATCCGAGTTCTGTAGTATCTTGAATGTAATTGGATTTCTAACTACAATTGTTCGGTTTGATTGTGGCCCTGATTGAGTTTTTTATTCTTTGTTCAAATATATCATTCAAAGTATTAGCATCTTCTTAAAATTATTCTGCGACATACGTTATATCATGACTTTTATTATCGTGCAGAGATCATAACACATGAACATGCTACAGATTTAAGATACTTTACAATGTTTGTTCCTGAAATTGTGGTGCTGAAAAGAAGCAAGTGAACATAAGGAGATCTAACTCTAGTTGAAATGGCTTAAGGACAGTGCTTGTGATGCTGATGACATAATGGATGAAGTCTCATACGAAACCTCTTCCGTCTACACACCAAATGGAAACAGCTTGGAGCACATCTTTTAAAGCTGGCTAAATAATTTGCAGATTTCTAACAACCATGTAGTTATTTGATTGCCTCGATGACTTCTCCTCTCATCAGTAAGTCTTGTGTTTCTCATTTTCATTGTTTTTTTATCCAAAGTTTAGCTGTTCGCCTGATTTTTGTGAAGTTGGTCAGAGTATTGTTCAATTCTCTGTTTACTAATATACTAGTTTGAGTTTAATGTTCATCATGTACACTAGAAATTCTTGATAATCTGGAACATAGAACAGAAGCATGTTGTATTCCTTCCTGCTACATATAATTGGATTAGAAGATAGCAATGAAACAATGACTTCACAGGATTTTCTCATTGTTATTGTCTTGCTTTCTGATATCTTTGTCCTGCTAATATATGATCACCTAGACATTCTCGCTTCAACTTGTTTGTTGCTGCTGAAATTTTTAGTTTCCTCGTATGGTTGGAGTACAAATTTACAAAGATTACTTAACTTTTCTTTGGTACCGAATTTATTAGCTTCTCTTTGGACAAATTTACTATCAATCAGAAGGCTAGGATTATTGTGTTTTTGTTCTTTTAGTAGAAAAATTCAGTGTTTGCACAATGAAGTTTCTATTTTATGGAGCTTAATTTATAAAATCAGATTATTGGTGATTGTCTTTTAATATATTTATGAATTTTGGTTACCCTGAAGGGACTTATTCTTGCACAATATACAAAAGAGTTTTTGTTAAATGTAGCATGCCAAATGACTCAAATCCCTGCATTTTTTTTATCAGCACAAGTGGGAAGTGTGGGAGAACTGGTTATGAGTTGATTCATGTTTTAGTCAAGTTGATGTGAAAAAACTCTCACTCTTGCAGTTGACCATTTTCTAGCACATGGAAAGGATTTATCTTCTGTATACTTTTATAACTTCTGTGCCTATTATGGGTTTGTACTCATACTTCCTTCGTATGCAAATGCGTAAATCAATGCATAATTCCTCTGTCTATTAGGGGCTTGTACTCGTAATTTCCGTGTTTATACCAATTCTTTTTTTATTTCATTCTTTACAAGTTTATAAGCTTACTAGTATTTTATAAACTCTTTGGTTATTATTGAATTGTGCGTAGGATATCATGTGTCTAGGTAATATAGCAATTTGCTACTTAAAACTGACACTCTGATTGCTTCACTTAATTGGCATTACATTTAGGTATTACCGTACGTGTAGCCTGTAGCGAACCGCTCCTAAATGAGCAAGTAGTAATAGCCTGTAGCGATCCAATCCTTAATTGCCATTACACTAAATAGCTTATATTCCCAACAAAGCCACGTGAGAAATTGTTCCCACAGTCCACTATTGTCAACTGCACCAAACCTACTTTAACCCTACCACTTTGTGGCCTGAACATTAGGGTTAGGGGCCCATAAAAAGATCTCAAGTCCTTGAGCATGACGCATAACTTTCATAATTTTCATTTCTCTTCAAATCTAGATCTCCATTTCATAGTCTCCATATTACAAAGAAGACCTCTTTCAATTGAATTTCTATGCAAAAATGATTTCGCAAAGTAGGTTACGATGAAATACTGGTTGTGTATGGAAAACCTCATATACACGCACAACAATCATGCTTGTGATGGGCACTATAATTTCTCATCTCAAAAGTATGTCTCGTTTTCATTAATTTCTGTTTGCATTTCCATCTTATTCATCTAGTTCTAGCTGTTCAATTGATTCCTGTGAATATTATGTTTATTAATATGTCTGTTCTGTTTCCAACAGGTGAACGACAAATGAGCAGAATTACCCTACGCAAACACTGTGAAAAGGAAGATAATACAGTATGGTGGTCATGGTATGCACAGAGTTTTAAGACCTACAGTCTTACTGTTGTGGCAAGGGTTTTAGGACATCGTCTAGTACTGCTAAGAACATGAGCACTGGATGTGATATACGGAGGTTTGAACTAGTTGGGTATGCAATGCTACTGTTACAGTTGCTTATGTTTCCTCCAGGTACAGTAAAGTTATATTTAACCCTGGGTACAGTAAAGACAATTGAAATTCAACACAGAAACTGTATGTGAAGCCAATGTTTGATTTCTCCCTGTACCTTACCTTTATGAATTTTCCTCTCAAAAATTATGTTTAAGTTATCTTTTTCTGTAAAGCCTGTAACACACCACAAGCACATGTAATTGCATTACATGAATCACCTTCTATTTCTTTTTCTGTTGAATAATGTACAAATTTGATTCCACTCGCAAGCATGTAGAAGCATATGCATTGCACTTGCAGAATAAATTTTGTAATTTCTATAAACAAAGCTTAGTGAAAAAACTGGATCAACAGAACTATAAGCACATTCCTACAAAAGGATTTTGCTGGTTCCTGCAACTGTTGTTGATAAGTCAGTTTAGTTTCAAACTTTTATCTCCGGAGAAGTTCCACTACAATCAAATTTCGTTGCAACTTGATGTACCCTGCCTGGAATTGGAGGGAGATTGCAAATATGACAACTAGAAATTTAGGTAAACCACATTTTGATAGTTGGTTCAATGTGGGTCATAGCTAAGCTAAAGCCGCTCTGGATGTTGCAATTAAGTTGAATGGGATCATTTGTTACCACAGTGGCTAGAGAAGGCACGTGTAAGATACTATTCGCGGGCTGATGTTGTGCCTCTGTCTAATGGGCCATTTAATGTTCTTATAAGTATAAGGAGTTAGGGTTCACTGTTGCTCGTAGAAAGAAACCACACTATACAGATACAGTCTTACCAGTCACGGCGGCGCATAGCTATAAGCCTCCTGTGTCTTTGTCAACACCACCACCACCACTATTATCTTCGGTACCACCACCATCACCACTAAATCAATGGGTTATAAATAGAATATGGGTTTTGTGTCTCATGTACCTTGGAAGGACGGAGGAAAGATGGGTCGATTTGGATCTTCAGTATGAGCGGTCTCCGAATATGGGGGTCATGTTTTAGCTGTTGTCCTTCCCTTCCCATATGATAAGGTGGTAGTACACGCACTTGGCAGAAATCATCGTCCTCCTCATCAAAAGCATCTGTAAGTATTAACAAATTTTAGATAAAATTATTATTTCTGTTAGTTTTGTGCACTGGATCTGTACTATGCCAATGTCCTGCAACCACCAAGTGAGTAAGTTATTTGAGCTTTGGGTTTCAAGTACTTGTTTGTTTGACATCTAGGTTTAGAAACATACATGAAAACATGTCCTTTAGGTTGTCCTTAGCGAGAGATTACTCGAATTTTAATAAGGATCCTATAATATGTTCAAGTGTGAAGGAATGTGTCCGACTTGAGTTGTTACATTAAGGGTTATTTTACAAGTCGATTTTTTTTGTGTATCTGCAAACGGTTACGGTGTGGTTTGATTGAGAACTTTCAGCTAGAAAACAGTCCAAATCGTTGCAACCCAAATGCACACTATTCAAGAGGGCTCTATCAAATAATGTTGCGTCCGGGTTCTGCAGTATTCTGGATGCAACTGGATTTATAACTAAATTCGTTTGCTTTGATTGCGGCCGTTGGCACACTTACTTTTATTCTATTATAGCATGAAAAGTATTTTTATCTTCTTGAAATTGCTCCGTGAACATATATTAATCTTACGTCACGACTTTCATTTTGTACAGAGATGCATAATAACATGGACATGCAATAGCTTCAAAATACCTTACAGATGATTCTTCCTAGAATTGTGATGCTGAGCAAACGCAAGTGTCACATATAATCCGATCAAACTTCAGTTGAAAAGGCCTTTAGAAGTGCTCGTGATGCTGATGGCATAATGGATGAGTTCTCTTATGAAACCTCCTGCGTCGAAATAGAGGCAGTTTGAAGCATATGTGATTTCTGCTCACATATTATCAACATATATCAACAAATATCCGATTTCTGCGTTGACTTCTGCCCTCATTGGTAAGTCTTGTTTTTCTCATTGTTATTGATTTTGTCTATATTTTTCTTGATTCTTTGGAAATTGGTTGGAGCATATAGTTCCGACTTACTTAATACACCAAGTCTGCATGCTAATGGAAGTTATGGAACTTGCTTTAATTTAGTGTCCACCTCAAACACTAGCAAGTTCTTTAGAATCTGGAACATAGAGCAGAGGGATGTTGTATTCTTTCGTGCTATATATAATTGGATTTGAAGATATGGATGAAACAGAGACTTCTTGTGGTTTGCTCATTGTATCTTTGTCCTGCTAAATTGCTAATATATGTTGACCTTGACAATCTCGCTTAAACAGTTTTGCCGCTGAAATTATTAGTTTCTCTTGTGCTTGAATTACAAGATAATAGCATTACATTTATTCGTTGTTGAGACTTTTTTGCTTCTTGTTGGAATTAATGCATTTTACAAAATTACTTAAGTTGTAAAACAATTAAGAAGTTAGAAGAATAATCTAGCTAGTTAGTCAGGTTAGTGTGAATGTAGTTTGCGGTAAGAAAACTCTAGAGTATGCTAGAGTAAGTCCTGTAATGTAAACTGATGTGAAAAGGATCTTAGAAAAGATAGAGAATGAACTCTCTAGAGATTGTAAAGAGTGTCAGTCAAAGTAGCTTAGTCATGAGAATTCTAGAAAAGTCTACAGCAGTCTAAGGTCGGCTGTGTATTGCATATATGTATTGGTACTTGTATCATTCAGTTTGTAAGAAAAAGAAATGAAGAAAGAGAGTTGGTGAATGAAAAAGAAACAATTATTTACAGAAGTGAGTGAATAATACAGAGAATTCACAAGTAAGAGTTGAAGTTCATAAAAACATAAAACAAGTTCAAACAACAACATAACATCTCCCCTAAATTCCCAACAGTGGTATCAGAGCTAGTTCGATTGAAACGGGCGTTATCTTCCACTTGCTAAGATGTCGACAAGCAATGGTTCTAATCAATCCATGGCTGTACCAGTATTTTCTGGAGAGAATTTTGATTTCTGGAGTGTCAAAATGAAGACATACTTTTTGTCTCAAGAATTATGGGATGTCGTCGAAAGCGGTGTGACAATAGCTGAGACTGCAACAATGAATGCGGAACAACAAAAAAAACTGAAGAACATGAAATTGAATGATCACAAAGCCTTGTACACAATTCAGATGGCAGTAGATGACACAATTTTTCCTCGAATTATGGGCGCTACAAAAGCAAAAGAGGCCTAGGATTTGTTGAAAAATGAGTTTCAAGGAAATGAAAAGGTAAGATCAGTAAAATTGCAATCGCTGAGAAGAGATTTAGAGAACATTAAGATGAAAGATTCAGAAGCTGCAAAAGATTACTACTCAAGAATAATGGAGATTTCCAATCAAATGAAAAGCTATGGAGAAAATATTGGTGATAAGAAGTTGGTGGAAAAAATCCTCATAAGTCTCACTGATAAGTATGATCCCATAGTTACTGCAATTGAAGAATCGAAAGATATCGCAACTCTTTCGGTGACGGAGCTTATGGGTTCTTTAGAAGCCTATGAACAAAGACTAAATAGGCGGCATGAAGCACCAATTGAAAGTGCTTTTCAGTCCAAGCTAAATTTGAAGGATGGAAAGTTTAGTGGAAAGAATGAAGATAGTTGTGAGACTTCAAAAGAAGGAGAAGAAAACTACAGGGAAGCAAGATGGAGGAAGGATTATTCACCATGTAGGATTTGTGGAAAGACTAATCATCTTGAAAAGGATTGTTGGTTCGATGAAAGCAAATCACAATGTTATAATTGTCGGAGACATGGGCATCTCGCAAGAGATTGTCATTTTAAGAAAAACAATCAAGCCAATTTTCATGAAGCTGAAAAGGAGGAGGAACACATGTTCTATGCTTGCCAAACATCAACAGAAGAGAAAAAACAAGCCTGGTACATAAACAACGGTTGCAGCAATCATATGACGGGAGACGAAAGCATTTTCCGCAACATAGATACATCTATTAATTCTCTAATCAGGCTGGGAAATGGTGACTTGGTTGAGGCGAAAGGCAAAGGTACGGTTTCTATTCAAACTAGAAAAGGTATGAGGCTAATCAAAGATGTTTTTCTAGTTCCCAATCTAAAAGCTAATTTACTAAGTGTTGGGAAGATGGTAGAAAATGGGTATGCTTTATACTTTGATAATGGTTTTTGCTTCATATATGATAAGAAAAATAGGCACCAGGTCATAGCAAAAATAAAAGTGAAAGATAGAAATTTTCCTATGTATTGGAGTTATGTTCACAATACAGCAATGAAGGCAGAAGTTGGCAATGGCTCACAGTTTCATTCGCTAAAGCCGCATCAACAACATAAGTCATGTGAAGGTCAAGGTTATAGGTACGGTTGCTATTCAAACTAGAAAAGGTATGAGGCTAATCAAAGATGTTTTTCTAGTTCCCAATATAAAAGCTAATTTACTAAGTGTTGGGAAGATGGTAGAAAATGGGTATGCTTATACTTTGATAATGGTTTTTGCTTCATATATGATAAGAAAAATAGGCACCAGGTCATAGCAAAAATAAAAGTGAAAGATAGAAATTTTCCTATGTATTGGAGTTATGTTCACAATATAGCAATGAAGGCAGAAGTTGGCAATGGCTCACAGTTTCATTCGCTAAAGCTGCATCAACAACATAAGTCATGTGAAGGTCAAGGTTATAGGCATTGCAGGTCACATTCTATGCACAAGAAAGTATGGAGACCAAAGCCAGTACGCGCAGTTGAGACTTGCGGTTATGTTGTACTTGGATCAAGAGGTTTTAACAAAGAAACAAAGTGCACCTGTGAGATGAAAGCAACACCTTTGAAGAGAACAGAAAATGCATTAAGGAGGAGTGTTGGAATTAATGCATTTTACAAAATTACTTAAGTTGTAAAACAGTTAAGAAGTTAGAAGAATAATCTAGCTACTTAGTCAGGTTAGTGTGAATGTAGTTTGCGGTAAGAAAACTCTAGAGTATGCTAGAGTAAGTCCTGTAATGTAAACTGATGTGAAAAGGGTCTTAGAAAAGATAGAGAATGAATTCTCTAGAGATTGTAAAGAGTGTCAGTCAAAGTAGCTTAGTCATGAGAATTCTAGAAAAGTCTACAGCAGTCTAAGGTCGGCTATGTATTGCATATATGTATTGGTACTTGTATCATTCAGTTTGTAAGAAAAAGAAAAATGAAGAAAGAGAGTTGGTGAATGAAAAAGAAACAAGTATTTACAGAAGTGAGTGAATAATACAGAGAATTCACAAGTAAGAGTTGAAGTTCATAAAAACATAAAACAAGTCCAAACAACGACATAACAGCTCCCCTAAATTCCCAACACTTCTCTATGTAACGAATTTACTATACATTTCAGAAGGCTTCTGACTATTATCCGTTTTCCCTTGCAAAAGTAAACACAGTTCTGTTGTGGTATGATGGAAAACACCCTTTGTCATTATGACCCCTTAAACTGGAACCTAAGAAAAAGTTAGGAATGTTCATGATGTGTGCTTCCAACATGAAGAACAATGTTTCGTTGAAGATTTCAGCAGACTGTTGCTGGATGCGTATCCAAGGAGTTAGAGAGTAATCGAAGACCGATGGTAATTGTATCATGTCACTGAACTGGTTTTTTACTTTGCCAGTTTGCATGAAAGATGTAACAATGGATCATTGCTTGCACATTCCCAGCACAACATGATGTGAGTTATCCTTACTTGGCAGTGAGAAAAGTTAGCCTACTTTGTTGTTTCAAGTTGATGAGATTGGAGTTCTTGGATTGTGTCATATAGTTGTCAAGCGAACTTGAAATTATCATAACAACTCGTGCTACATTTCCAAGATGGTCCAAGGGACATCACCGACTGACTTTGAACTAGAATTGATTATGATTCTTTTGCAACTTAATATGCCTGCCCATTCAATAACACAGATAACAACCATAACTCCTGCTATCCTTTGTAGAGAAACAAGTGGTGTATTTTCCTTCATTTTCATAGAAAAACTCCCAGCTACGAACCCACAAAATTTGGGATATATCTCACATGTTGTCCTGTTTGCTAGGACTCGGAGCTTCAACACCACTTGATCTCAGAAGGCTCTAGTAAATTAATAGGTTCGCTGAATACAATTCTGTAATTCATATTTGTATAAGGTACTAAGGTGAAAAACTTCTGATCTTTGTCCGCTACTACAACTTACTCATCCCGGGCATAAACACAATAGTCTATCGCAGAGAACTTAAATTTTAAAATTACTAGTAGTGAACAGATTTAATCCCACATGGACCAGTTAAAGCTGAGGGATGGCAGAGAGCCTGTATAAGAAAAGAAGCTGGAAACGAAAGAAAGCATACCTTGTTGGAAAAAACGGGTTTTTGTTTTAAAACCAAATAAGCATGGACTATGATCTGATCCCTAGACGACCTATTGCCCACCAATATAAAAAATTAGTCCCACATAGACTAAAATCTAAAGAATTTTAAACTTAAATACCATAGAATTGGATAAAGGGCATGGCCCTTTGGGTCAACATACTTTTGTGTGCCGTACGCGCAGTGCTTCGGTACACGGTGTGTTCACATACTTATTTTTTTGCTGAAATTTTCAAACGTGTATCTCACTCAGATTTTTTGGTCAAAACAATTTTTTGGTCAAAACAAAATTATTTTCCTGTTGGCATGCGTGAGAAAACACTGACAAAAGCTAATCTGACAAAGCTGTTTGTTTCCTGCCTAAAGTAAAAGTTATTTTCTGACAAAGCTGTTTTCTGGAAAAGTTGCTTTCTGACAAAGCTGATTTCTGCAAAAGCAACACTCTGATCTATGTCTGCAAAAACAACTCTCTGATTTGGTCTTGCACTGTTTTTAAACAAACATTACCAGTATTTCTGTCATACGCATGGTTTCTTGCATGGATTTTTCCTCTTGTTTTGTAACCTCACAAAACACTATATAAGAGAGTAGTTTTCAGCTCATTAAATACAACAGAGGAGAAGTAGCTTATTCCTCTCTTATTCTTCTCTTCTACTGTTTTATTTTCTGTGTAACTTTTTCAACTTCTTCATAAATCTCTGCCAAGTTCTTAGAGTACCTTCTTTATATGCTACATTCAGGGGTACTATCAGTAGTTGTATCCTGGAGGTGACTCGCCAACTGCTATAGCATCTCAGAGGAGTAGCAGGCGATATTTCCTTTAGGTCAGCGTATCTCATACGTGCCTCTACTAGTTCCTGCTACCATTATCTGTGCATCTCCAACAACATCAGTCAAGCGTCGGTTTGAGCTAAGTATTTTCTTCTCAATTATTACGATTGTTGTTACATTTTCTCCAACAATCTAAAGGCAATATCCTTCATTACTATATTTTTTGTTGTAACAACATGGGAAAGAGTACTGTAAACAAACCCCCAAAGTTTAGTGGAAAAGACTTTAAACGATGGCAGTCCTAAATGTTATTCTTCTTAAAAGACCAAAGGTTAGATGAAGTTTCCTTAGAAAGACCCTAGAGAAGGCTTCATGACCTTGGTTATGAAGATAGACTGGATAGGTGGACTAGGAAGAATTACATGTGCAAAAACCATATTCTTAACTGTCTGGATGACTCCTTGTACGACTTTTATAATGCAAAAGAAAATTTTACTACTTTTGATTCATGGGAAGCCCTTGAGGAAAAATATCTTGCTGAGGCTGCTGGAAGCAAGAAGTTCTTGGTGGCTAGGTTCCTGGAATATAAGATGACTGATGAAAAGCATGTAGTAGAACAATTCGTCGAACTCCAGCTACTCATCAACGAAATTCTTGCTGAAGGCATGCATATTGATGAAGCTCTACAAGTATCTGCAGTGATTGAAAAGCTTCCACCCTCATGGAACGAGTACAAGAGGAGGTTGCGACACAAGAATCGCGAAATTACCATGGTGGAGCTGGGGAAAAGATCCAGGTTGAGGAACTTCTGTGCTGCAAGGACAAGAGCCTGATGCTGAGCAAAGACATGTCCAACAAAGCTCATGTCCTGGACGATAATACTGCGTCAAAGAAAAAACATGGAGAATCCAACAAAAATGGTAACAAACGTAATAAACGTCGAAACTCCAAAGGTAACAATCTTAAGCCTAGGGGTGGTGTCTCCATAAACACCATCAAAGGCGACTGCTGTAATTGTGGAAAAACTGGTCATATGGCCAAAGACTGTAGGACACCTAAAAAGACCAAAAATGATCCAAAACAGAAAAATAAGGCAAACATAGTAGATGAGTCTGGATATTTTACTGGCATGGTATCTGAAGTCAACCTTGTCTCTAATGTGACCAATGTGAGAGACTGGTGGTTAGATTCTGGAGCCACCAGGCATGTATGCAAGTTCAGAAATGTTTTCTCCTTCTATAACAAAGTAGGAGACGATGATAAATTGTTTATGGGAAACTCTTCCACCACTAAAGTGGTGGGAAAAGGCAAGGTTGAATTGAATCTCACTTCAGGAAAAACTCTCGCATTGAATGACGTGTATCACGTCCCGGACATATGCAAGAATCTTATCTCAGAAACCATCTTGCTTGGGAAAGGTTTAAAATTTGTAGCTGAGTCTAACAAAGTTGTAATCTCTAAGGGTGGTGACTTCGTAGGAAAAGGTTATGTGACTGAAAACATGATTAAGCTTAGTGTACTTTCTTTGAACTTGAATGTTAATGCATCTTCTTCTTCTTATGTTTGTGACTCCTCACATGTATGGCATGATAGACTAGGACATGTTAATTTCAAATCTATTGAAAGACTTGCTAATTTAGGTTGCATTCCTAAAATAAACATTGACAGAGGTCATAAATGTGAAATTTGTGTTGAATCCAAATATGCAAGAAAACCCTTTAACAAAAAGGTTGAACGTAGTACAACTCCCCTAGAACTAATCCACTCGTATTTAGGAGATTTGAAATCAACAACAACTAGAGGTGGTAAAAAATGGTACATCACTTTTATAGATGATTACTCACGATACTGTCAGGTTTATCTTCTTAGAAGTAAAGATGAAGCCTTAGACGCTTTCAAATTATATAAACTTGAAGTAGAAAATCAAAGAGGTGTTACAATTAAAACTCTTAGGTCAGACCGAGGCGGTGAGTATGTGATACCTATAGGATAATTTTGCAAACTTAATGGCATCATTCATGAAACTACTGCACCTTCTTCACTTGAGTCGAATGGAGTAGCTGAAAGGAAAAACCGAACACTCATAGATATGGTGAACATTATGTTAGCTAGTTCAGGGCTACCTACGAACTTGTGGGGGGAAGAAATTCTCTCTGCTTGTTATATCTTGAACCGAGTTCCATTTAAGAAATCTGACAAAACTCCATATGAGTTATGGAGAGGTAGACAACCTTCCTATGCATACTTTAAAGTGTGGGGGTGTTTGGCCAAGGTGTCCATTCCTCGCTCCAAGAAAACCAAAATAGGACCTAAAACTGTGGATTGTGTTTTCCTAGGCTATTCTGAGCACACTAGTGCTTATAGGTTCATGGTCATTGGTCAGAACACCATAATGGAGTCTAGAAATGCAGTGTTTTTTGAACATATTTTTCCTTTAGGGTATGGACCTCGCAAAAGGGTCCACGATGACCTCTCAGATGTTCCTTCGACTAGTCAGCCCCTGTCTCTAGATGTTGAGACCGAACCTAGAAGAAGTAAGAGGGTCAGAACCGATAAAAGTTTCGGTCCAGATTTTGTGACTCTTACTGTAGAGTCTGAACCCCAAACCTATAAGGAACCTATGACTTCTCCGGAAGCTCCCTTCTGGGAAGAAGCTTCGATTGATGAGTGGGATTCCATTCAACAAAACGAAACTTGGGAGCTTGTAGACTTACCTCCTGGTAGTAAAACCATAGGTTGCAAGTGGGTCTTCAAAAGGAAGCTTAGAACAGATGGAACTATAGAAAAACACAAAGCTAGGTTGGTAGCTAAGGGCTATAGACAACATGAAGGATTAGATTTCTTTGATACCTATTCACCGGTCACAAGAATCACTTCTATTAGGATGTTGATTGCCATTGCTTCTATTTATGATTTTCATATACATCAGATGGATGTTAAAACTGCATTTTTATATGGTGAATTGAATGAAGAAATTTATATGGACTAACCTGAAAGTTTTGTTGTGAAAGGTTTTGAAGACAAAGTATGAAAATTAAACAAATCTCCGTATGGTTTAAAACAAGCACCTAAACAGTGGCATGAAAAATTTGATCATGTAATGATATCTAATGGCTTCAAGGTTAATGAATCTGATAAATGTGTTTACATTAAATCTGTGGATGATTCTCATGTTATTGTGTGCCTGTATGTTGATGATATGCTCATATTAGGCAGTAACCTCGATATTATTAATACCACTAAAAGCATGCTTAACGAAATTTTGACATGAAAGACTTAGGCCCCGCAGATGTAATCTTAGGGATGAAAATCAGAAAGACGTCTGATGGATATAGTCTTAGTCAATCTCATTATGCTGAAACTGTACTTAAGAGATTTAATCATGAAAATGCTAAACCTGTATCTACTCCTTATGATCCCAATTGTAACTTGAAAAAGAACAAGGGTGAGGAAATTTCTCAACTTGAGTATTCTCGCATTATTGGCAGTCTTATGTATTTGATGAACTGCACTAGACCTGACATTGCCTACACTGTGAGTAGATTAAGCAGGTACACTTGCAACCCTGGGCAGGATCACTGGAATGCTCTCTACAGAGTTCTACGGTACCTGAGAGGAACTTCAAACTATTGCTTAAGTTTTGGGAAGTATCCTGCTGTGCTAGAAGGGTATTGTGATGCTAACTGGATATCAGACTCAGATGAGTGCAAATCCACTAGTGGGTACATCTTCACACTTGGAGGTGCGTCTGTGTCATGGAAGTCTTCCAAACATACATGTATAGCTCGATCGACCATGGAGTCTGAGTTTATAGCCTTGGAGAAAGCTGGAGAGGAAGCTGAATGGATATGAGGTTTCCTGGGAGGAATTCCACTCTGGCCCAAGCATATCTCTTCGATCGCAATCCACTGTGACAGTCAAGCTTCTATTGGTTGCGCAAAGAATAGTGTATACAACGGAAAGTCTATACATCTACAAAGAAGACACAAGACAGTGAAACAACTACTCTCTACTGGTATCATCTCTATAGACTTTGTGAGGTCTAAAGAGAATATTTCAGATCCTTTGACGAAAGGATTATCTAGAGAGGTAGTTAGATCCACATCGAGGGGGATGAGACTTAAGCTCATAGAATAAATCACCATGAAGGATACTCAACCTTGTGAATGGAGCTCCAAGATCAAGGTTCAATGAGACAACTAATTTTTGGTGATGTCGGAACAACACTATCTTAGTCCCTCCCTATGGTGTAACTGTGTGATAGTGATACCTGCATGATTTAGGATGATCTGTAAAGATCTTAATGAGTACCATGGCTTTGCTTAAAGCGGGGTGTGGCAGGACACTCTTAATGGACTCACCTATGTCGATGTTGGAAGTGAGTCCGCTTCTTATGAGAATTTGATCTGATTCTCTAGAGACATTCATTAAGTCCGGGATTTAGCCAACGGCCAAAACGGGCACAACGACAAGAGATTGGCATCTTTTCTTCGAGACATCAAGCGTGGTTGTTATTTTTGAATTGCATTCACTGTTGGCGGTTCAAGACATTGTGTTCACCGTTTCAACAAGCAGTTCCGGTAACCTCTCACTAAGTTAAGGTTCAATCTCTGGGACACCTTAGCCTATTTTTGATGTATTCTGTTTTCTCGTATTTTTTGTGGACATGTTTTATCATTCATGTGGGGGATTGTTGGAAAAAACGGGTTTTTGTTTTAAAACTGAATAAGCATGGACTATGATTTGATCCCTAGACCCATTGCCCACCAACTGTTTTTTCATGTGAATAGTTAAAACATTAGTCCCACATAGACTAAAATCTAAAGAATTTTAAACTTGAATACCATAGAATCGGCTAAAGGGCACGGCCCTTTGGGTCAACACACTTTTGTGTGAGAGAGAAGACCTAGATTAGGGCAAGGTTTCCTTTCCCGTACGCGCAGTGCTTCACACCGAAGCACGCACGCCGCCGTCCGCCCGGTCGAGTTCGGGTGTGGGTGTGGGTTCACAGACCTATCTTTTTGCTGAAATTTTCAAACGTGTATCTCACTCAGATTTTTTGGTCAAAACAAAAATCTTCTCCTGTTGGCATGCGTGAGAAAACACTGATAAAAGCTAATCTGAAAAAGCTGTTTGTTTCCTGCTTAAAGTAATTCTGACAAAGCTGTTTTCCTGCCTAAAGTAAAAGCTGTTTTCTGACAAAGCTGTTTTCTGGAAAAGTTGCTTTCTGACAAAGCTGATTTCTGCAAAAGCAACACTCTGATCTATGTCTGGCAAAAACAACTCTCTGATTTGGTCTTGCACTGTTTTTAAACAAACATTACCAGCATTTCTGTCATACGCATGGTTTCTTGCATGGCTTTTTCCTCTTGTTTTGTAACCTCACAAAACACTGTATAAGAGAGTAGTTTTCAACTCATTAAATACAACATAGGAGAAGTAGCTTCTTCCTCTCTTATTCTTCTCTGCTATTGTTTTATTTTCTCTGTAACTATTTCAACTTCTTCATAAATCTCTGCCAAGTTCTTAGAGTACCTTCTTTATATGCTACATTCAGGGGTACTATCAGTAGTTGTATCCTGGAGGTGACTCGCCAACTGCTATAGCATCTCAGAGGAGTAGCGGGCGATATTTCCTTTAGGTCAGCGTATCTCATACGTGCCTCTACTAGTTCCTGCTACCATTATCTGTGCATCTCCAACAACATCAGTCAAGCGTCGGTTTGAGCTAAGTATTTTCTTCTCAATTATTACGATTGTTGTTACATTTTCTCCAACATACCTTTTTCGGTCTTTTGGCTAAGATCAAGTGTAGTATCTGTTCTTATCAGTTTAATATCTGATATGTGAGCCATCGGCTCACACGATATTAAATTTATTTTTTTCACGGGGGAGTTCCACCACAGCAGCTTGCTGCTGGGGTTCTCATGCGTCACCCTTGCGTAGCACTACTGCAATGGCCTGGCGCACCCCTCCATATCATGAAAAGAAACCTTTTGTTTACCATTTTTTTTTTTGCTGTCTCTTTTTTGCCAGACGGAATGGTAACTCACAGCTGCTCAAGTTTCGAGTTGATGCGTACCAGAGTGATTTCAACTTGTTGGGAAAAGTGAAATTGTCAAGAGAGTTGGATGAGTTCTAAGAGACGGTAAAAGGCGCAACTGGAGTAGCTTTAGTAATGTTAGGGAAACCATCCAATTCGGCTATAGAAATGCTCAAAGCAAGCAACCCATTCAGTATGAGCCTTAATGAAGGCCTTGTATAGATTGATGTATTCCAAGTGGTGAAATGTTAAACAAATAAGCGTATAACATAATGACCAGAGCCTGCGGTCAAGAGAGTTGAAGCGAACCGAACTAGAGGGAGAAAAATGAAGAACTAGCTTAATTTAGTTCATTCAACTGATAAAAGATGACATATAATGAGAATTCTGCTGCGTAAGTAGATAGCTAGAGGAAGGCGAGAAAGCTAATTGGTAAGTCTTTGGCAAAGTACTTGAACCGGAGCCTGTGACCAGTTGTGCTCCATCCAACTGAAGTTTAACATTTCCCTTTGTTTGAAGAGATTAGTATAAATCCTTTCATCGTCTAGGCTAGAGAAATAGATTTGTTCTCCATGCTCTAACACTTAAAGAGAATCTTGGGGAATTTGAAGTTTTACGCTGATGCTGATGAAATTTCGGCTTTAACATTCATTTTGGTGACATCCAATTAGAAAATCTCAGCTCTACATCCAAAAATACCTCGTTCCAGATTTGCAAATAAGAATTTTTTTGAAGCTAATCTCGATGCTTAGAGCAACTCATACGGCGTGGAGCTAAAACCATCCATAACTCAATGACTCCATATATATTCGCGGACCCTCAGGATTTTGTGGAGTCAAAAGCTACTGTGGTAAAACTAAACTGATTCTCCTCCATCCGACTACTCCAATGTCCGGATACCCATACGACCACCCAATGTCCGGATACCCATCCGACCACCCAATGACCGGATAACATTTCCTTTTTAATTTAACAAAAAACTCACAAAAAGCTTCTTTCCTTCCATTTTTCATCGAGAAAAAAATGGTTCTTCCCGAGTTTCGCCTTCTCTGATTTATCTTCAGTTTCGTTGATTTACTGCTCTGATTCATCTTGGTTTATTGCTTCTTGGAGAAAACAAATCCAAAATATTCTCTACTTCTTCATAGAAGATCTCCAATGTCATCAGGTATGTTAGGGTTTCTCAAAAACTGAAATATCAATTTAGAGATCGATTGGTTGTTTGGTGTTGAGAAATTAACATGCATGTTAACTGTTTGATGAAATTCCTCATAGGAATTTAATTTATTCCACATGCATGATGACTTTCAAATTCTTCTTTGTAGAATGACCCATATGGTTGTTTTCATACTGGGTCTTGATTGATCGTTTTACAACTCATTTGTTTCTAATATTGTAGTCTTATTACCTTAACACAGTAATACTAGAAGGTACTCTTCTTTAATTCATTTTTAGGGGGACACTATTTTTTTTGACAGACAGGGCTCGCTAGTCAGTATACTCTTTAGTGCCTTGCCGGACTTGAATTGCATCTTCCGAACTATTTCAATGATGTAGCCATTAGCAAATTACCTTCCTAGTGTTAAACCATTACGCTGCAATATAGTGATTGCTTAGTGTTTATACCTAATGTATTACTTATTGCATTTAACCATTTTAAGATGAACAGTTTCAGTAGACAACACTGTCAGTACCAATTCTTAACTACTTGTTTAGTAAGAAATGATGTGATAAGAATAGTGTACTTAAATTAGTTTTGGCAATTAAATATAGGCAGGTTTCGTCATCAATAAAATGAATGATCGGTTCCCGCCTGAAATTTTTGAAGAAAAACTGTTCACCAAGGTACTGACAAAAAGAAAAAGAAACTCATCAGGGTGCTCATGGATTTTTTATAAATTGTCCTTGATTGTTTTCTTAGAAGTACGATTGGAGCATGACCGTTCCAAATTCTGATGGTGATCCGATGTCTATCCCAGTTAGTCCTCGTGTTCCTAACACCTCATGGAGCGTAGACATGCATCCATTGGTAAGTTCTTTAAGTTCTTTAATTTTTTTTTTTTTTTCTTCATATTTTCAAGAATAGCTGTTGATCAATAATTGTTAATGACTACTGCCACTACCTTTTTGTTCATCAGTACTGTTGTTGTGAATGCCCACTACTTTCTTTGTAGTTGTTTGACAAACTTAAGTCATTTTCACGGGCCTAACAAATCCGGGGAAGCCTACCCATTTAAGATCTTCAAACGGTACAAAATGGATTGGTGGGCGTATTAGCATCGATGTTAAATTTGACAGTGTTTATTTTGGATCTGGTATCTTTGTGAAATGAACTTTATGCAAACTAGTTTCTGTATCTGTGAAGGGATTCAATTTGCTTCATTATTGAACAATTTGCTTCATTACTGAACTGTCCTGCAATGACTTCATATTATGAGTGGATATGTAGATAATCCTTTAGCTGAAATCTGTTTGTGAGGGTATCCAATGGCTCATCTGAATTCATTAACATACCAATGCATGAGGCGCTTCGCGAAGACTTATGTGCACATATTTGGGCAAGGCATGGGGCAGAGGAGGCAAACTGAATTCTGGAAACTGCAATTTTTGTTGCTGTTGCGTCTCTGTTTATTGTGGCTAGCACTTGTAGTAGAAATTCTCGCTCTGTATGCATTCAGTCTGTGATCATGTTGTCTTATGCTCAGTTCGAGAAGTTGAATTCATTTCTGAAGTATATATACATCCAGAAGTCTAGTTGGATACTGTTGGGTTTTAATCTTGTAATTCCATATTTTGTGGCATCTGTTTTATGGTTAGTTACAGAAAATACAGAAAAATGTGTAGAACAACAAAGCAAAGAGATAGGTTTTTATAGCCAAAAATCCCACCATTCAACAGTCATTTTTTAATTTTTTTTTGGAATACTCATCCGGTCATCAAGTGACCGGATTGAGAAAACAAATTATTCCATCCGGTGACCAAGTAACCGGATGACGAAAAAAAATTAAAAAAAAAATGTATCCGAACACTTAATGTCCGGATGACATATCCGGTCATTCAGTGACCGGATGGACTACTCCACATCATACTTCATACATCACTGGAGTACCATCTGGACTTCAGAAAGATATGGACCTAAACTCTACCCATAATAGCATTTTTTTTCCATAAAATGTGGATGATCAGAAAGATATGGATTTATTTTTACTCCATAGAACTTGCCCTAACAAGTACAGCTTTGGAAGGTTGCTTTTCCCATAATCCCCCGTGGTAGAAATCACCGTTATAGTGTGCAGGTTTGTCAACCAGTCAATAGTAAATTTAATAATGAATTAGATCAATGGCCTATTAATTCAGCTACTTGAAAATGACCAAATGTTTTCAGAAAACAATGTCAGACCATGTCAATCCATAGACCAATACTTTTCAGAAGTTAGATTTTTTGTTCAAAGAGACAACGTTAACTGCCCAACTTTTACCCATGAAAAGAAGAAAAGAATGGAAGGAACTAGTTAATTCCACATCGGTTAGAAAGTGGAAAAGATGGAGAAAACAAGCCTATAAGAGAAGCTTGCAATGCACCTTAAAATCTTACTTACCTTGACGGTGACGGGGTCTTTGGCTGATCGTTAAGGGTCATGGCCTAGGTCAGTGACTTCCATTGCACTTTGGAAGGGCGCTCGCCTAAGATCTATTCTCACAGAGGTAGAGTCTACGTCGTAATTTGTTTCTGAGGGCCAAAATTTTATCTACTCATCATCTTTGTTGTTTTACCGTATTGCAGTTTGCTTGACCTTAAAAAAAAACTTTTGTTATTATCAAGCAGAGGTTAATCAAATTTCACCATCATCTTTCACCACTAATACAATAACTTATCAATTGTCAGAGATTTTGTGCCCACGGTTATGGCCTTTGACTGCGCAGCTTTGTTAAGAAGATTATAGGCCTGTACGGTATCTCACTGTGATTTACATAATTTCCGTGATGTCCTGCATTTTTTTGCGTGATCTATATAGGTTATATAGGCTATACTGTTCCTTATTATTTTATACTAGCAAGTGTTTTGTTACCGGAAATCATTTTTGCCTAAATACCACTGCTGAAAAAACAGTAATGTACAACTGTAGATTGACAACTCGTAATTTTAAAGTTGTAAAAGATATCATGTTTTACAACCTTTTCTAATGAATCAATTGTCAAAATAAAAACCGTCCAACTCTTAGAACCTAAGAGGTCCAAAGAGTAGTGACGAGAATTAAAACCACAACTTTTTGTATAAAAAGGGTTGCAGAGAGAAGTGATCACCTTTAGATTTTACAACTCACATCTTAAAGGTAGTGAATAAGTTTATAACAACACCCATAAGGGTGTGTTCTTTGAGAGAAAATATTTGATTTTCGTTGAAGATTAAAAAATATTTGATTTTTAAAAATGTTCTTTGAGAGATTCGAACCCAAGCCTACAACCATCATTCCAGCTTCTCAATACTGGTATATTTGTGCTTTTTTTCTGATCAATATTGACAACCTTTACAAAGGTTGTAAAATGAAAAAATTGGCGTTGAAAAAAAAAGAGTCTGCGGTGAATCGAACTTGAACCTCTTCGGCCTAAGATTAGGCTTCCAACCACCCTTCCAGATTTACATGTGTGATCATATTGTACAAGTACATCTATATTGACAAACAATTTCAACTGAGCCTTAAAAAAAAGGACATCAAATGCGCCATTTTGCCTGAAACATACAAGGCATTCTCTGAATTATACAAGGCCTGCAATCACATTTTAATCAACACACACAGTACCAGATTCTATATCTCAAAATCTAAATGAATGAAACAAGTGGAGGTGTATATCTGTGCAAGTTTTGGTGCAACAAACACCAGTCATGAAGAAGCTGCAAATGCTCAAAGTTTCAGAGTTCATATGAATGTGTTACATGTTTTTCTCGCCAAGTGCAGAACTAGGACCAACTCAGTAAATCCCCTTTTCTCTCCTCCTTTATCCGGGCTTGATACCGGCAATGAAATAAGATATCATTTCAATGGCGGAGTTAAAAAGGGGGGTTGATCTCAAGAGAAACAAAAAGCATATCATATATACCAACAATATTATAAGCCATACAAAGGAAATCCAGGTCTTACACATAAAATGAAATGTTATTACATATGAAGACATTTCTGTATATTTGTAACTAGATCAGCCATTTGATTTGTAGAAACTCTAACTTTTTCTTTTACAACAATGAAGATAGCATCTGAAACCCATGTAAAATCTCCACATTGTTCACATATAAGGTAAGCTATGTGTTTATTGTGTTGATTGTTGCATATTTTCAGGTTGAGTTTGTAATTGCAGGTTGAAGAGAAGCACAACCGATTGTGCAGTGGACAATTTTTATAAGAGTGATTATCTTCTCCACAAGCTTGACAATTTTTCTCTGATGGCAGCAACAACAACTTGGCTTTGCAAGGGTCAGAAGCATCATCAAACCATTCAAAGTAGGTGCAGGTAGGTATGGTGCACTTGAAAAACATCTTTCCATAGGTTTCAGTTGTTTTAGATTGTAGTAATGCTCTCACACCATTACAAGGAACATGCTTGCACCTAGAATAGAGCCAAGGACACACTTTTGTCTCATGATTCCTTTGTTCACATATAACACACTCACTTAGGATTTTTTTCATTCTCATGTTACTGTTGCTGTTGTTGCTGCTACTACTGCTGCTTGGAGAGTCTTTCACACCTCCACCCATAACTAATTTAGAGTTTTTAAAGCCTAATTGAAGAAAATTTCTGAAATCTACACTAATTCACTTAAAATCCTAATTCAGTGTTGCCTAATTTACACAGAATGGAGAACCAATAGGTTTTGCAGCTTACAAGGTAACTGTCACTACATCTATTGTTGATGATGCCATTCTCTACAAGCAAAGCGGCGAGTTGAAGACTGTATTCAACGTTGTAGGAACTTATACCACATGGGCCAAGGATCTCATATTGCCTGCAATCTGACTTGTTATTATGTTTGGGGAGTGTTCATAAAACAATGTTGTTCTTTTTTTGTTGCTCTTATCAGCTTAAAACAATGTTGTTCTTTTTTTGGTGCACTTATCAGTTTAAAACAATGATGTTCTTTTATGGTGGCTGTGAGAATGTGTTATCAGCAGGTTCAAGTGTTTGAATGCTGTTACATTTTAATTGAACGAAGCCAATTTATATATTTTCCGGTGAATTAGAATCAAATTTATATATTTATATATATTTTTTATAAAATGTAAATGAATCACAACTCCTAAGAGAGGCTGTGAAACAAGCCTCACACTACATACACAAGCATAGTGATACAATTTTCTGCTACACAGAGTATTGGTTGTGAAATAATTGAATTATAACCAAACTATGTGTTGTCAAAATAAAATTATACTACACAAACAAGAATTGTGATATATATTTCTGCTATACATACTATTGGTTGTGAAAATAAGCTTGTACTACACAAACAAGAATAGTGATACATATTCTTGCTTAGGGGTGCACATACCCTACCCATATCCACCAATCCTACCCTACCCGCCAGTATTTTAACCGTATCCTATCCTACCCACTATTTGGCGGGTAGGGTAACGGGTAAAATTTTTCTTAACCGCCGTTAGATGGGTAGGGTGACGGGTAAAGCTCAAAATTATCCTACCCTACCCGCATACCCGCCTATTTATCTAACAACCGTTAGTAGCCGTTGATCTTTCTATTATTGATCATCTTTGCCGTTGGTTTTTTATTAATCAACTCAACCTAAAAACTAAATTCATTTTCGTTTCATCTCTTCATACTTCTCCTGTCTACACAGAAACTCCCAGAACCATAGATTGAAAATCCAGTTTGTTTCTCAATAATTAGAAATCAAAGTTAGAAATCGAAGAGGAACCTCACTCTCATATCGAAGATCTAAACTCACTGCCACAATTCATTCATCGTCCTAACCGAAATCAAAACGTATGTATCAGTAGAAATCTAAAGTAACCATTTCCATCGAGTACCTTTTTTACCTCCAAACACAAAAGTTTCAGGCTTACAGCTAAACTTTATCTTTGGGGTCTGTTATTTTGGGTGCGAGAGGTAAGGATCTCCCTTAGTGGTTTTGTTTTTAAAAATTTCTTCTGCCCTTAATTCAATTGGTTAGTTATTTGATCAAGGTGTTGTAGATTGATTTCATTTTTTCAATTTATAACTTGGGTAGGTCGTAATGATCATGATTGCATGTTTTCTTAATTTGTTTTAGGGAAATTAAATTAGGGTTCCTTATTTTTACATGAGTTATGGGTTTCTTTATTTTCTTGAAATGACCTAGTGTTGCCTCTGTTGTTCTTCTAATACTGTTTTTTCATTAGGGTATGACTGATTTATGTGATTCTGTGCATACCCATCTTGAGATTTGATAAGCAGTAGCCATGAGTATGTTAGGTTTCAGTTCAAGTTTTTGATTTTTTTTCAATTCCATTCTCAAAATCTGTGATGTTGAGTTGAGTTATTGTATAGTTAAAATTACTTAAGCTAATTGTGTTCAATGTCTCTCGCTGGTTGTCAAATCTTGGCTGTAAAACCTTTAATGGATAAAATGCAAGTGTTATATGTTTCTGCCTAGTATTGTCCGGACTTTTGCTTTGGATAAGGCTGTTTTGGTTTAGTGGTCGATGGATGAAAATGTGCATACAGCTAGAAAGGCTTGGAAAAGAACATTCTGTTGATTAAGGATTTTGTTCATCAATGTAATGGTTTATGTGGCTATAATGGATTTGGTTCTTATACTAACCATTGTCGACCTTGGTGAACTGATGTGCGACATTAGAATTTACACCTTGCTTTGTAATTAGCATTTATATTCCTGAATGCTTTTTAATTAGGATTACGGGTCTGCTGTCAGTTCAACGGGTCCTGCAAACAAACGTTGGGGGTTCTTTTTTAAACCCAGGGTGAGTCTCTCTACAAGATAGGATCATTCATAGAGCTGTAAATGTATTCTGATGTAAGCACCGATACGTCGTTCAGTTGTGCGAGGTATCTTCTTTTTGCACTTTAAATTGGAAATTTTTGTAAATGTTCAACATGCTTGGATCCTGATTCGACCCAATTGTGCCATAGGGCAAAACTTGGGACATACGGAATCTTGACTCAACCGTTTATACTTCTTCTTCATGACCAAAACTATGCTGCAAGGTTGTCTCTATTTTACTTTAATTTTTATTTTTTGTCATCTTTGTAAATGATATATTCTCTTGGTTTAGGTGATGGGAAGCAAGACAAATATTTTTATCGTTTTGGAGTCAGTCACCGGAGGGGAGCTCTTTGAAAAAGTTGTAATTTATCCATGAAGTCCCCTGTACCATGATTAGATGCATGGAGTCTAAGCGTTATGATGGGAACACAAGGTCTAAGCGTTGAATTTAGATATATAGGTTCTCGACACGGTGCCAGCAGGGGTGTCTGGAACCAGCAAAAACACATCAGTATGTGTGTAAATTAATTTACCACAGAGACTTAAAGGTTGATTTTCTGGAATGTGTTAATTTGATAGAAATTAGGAAACTTCATATCTACAAGATAAGATCATTCATAAAGCTGTAAATATATTCTGATGTAAGCTGGAGTAAGTAATTGTCTGTACACAACTTTTGGTGATATTGTGCATGTGAAGGAGGTAAATGCAAGGACACTAGTTCATTTAGGATATAGGTCTTACAGTGCAGAAGCAGTTTGTAAATTTAACTCTTTTCAAGGCTGTTATCAGAGATTAAACGTCAAGAGTAACAAACTTGGTGTGCTGCTAATGGGATTAAGACCACATACTAACTGGGAAATCAATACTCACAGTACTAGTTTTATGAACCTTAATGTAATTAGCATTTATATTCCTGGCTTTTTTTTGCAATTTCTTGTACTGCATATTAAAGCTATGAAATTTAATGTTGTTGGTTTTAATTTGTGCAGGCTTAGTGTGAGCAAACATGGTTGAGATTATAGAAGAGATGTCAACGAGACCTCATATTCCCTCTCAAGCTGCATCTCAATTTGTGCAACGAAGGGCCAGTACTGTTGCATCTCCGCCACCTCCACCTCCATCATCTTCTCAACTTGAGGTCAGAGAAAGTAAGAAGCGGAAGAGGACATCTTGGGTATGGGGGCATTTTACGACGAGTTTTGATGAAGATGGTATTAAATGGGGGAAGTGTAACCATTGTGAAGGCATGATGCTTTTGTTTGTTCATTTTTCCCTAGTTAGATTGGCAGTACCATTGGGTACATATTTAGATAGGATGGCTCTTATTTGCTGTGTTGTTGCAAGATTTCATTTTTGTTTTTTGGGAAGCATTTTTTGTATACACAGTCAAGGTAGTAACTAGTAACCATAAAATCCAGAATATAGAAAACTATATAAAAAAAAACGGCTATACCCGCCACCCTATTCTACCCGACCCGCCAATTAATGGGTCGGGTAGGACCTTACCCGTTTAGTGGCGGGTAGGGTGGCGGGTAAAAAATTTCTTACCCGCCAGTCAGCGGGTAGGGTGGCGAAATAGGCCATATCCTACCCAGCCTACCCGTTGTGCAGCCCTATTCTTGCTACATAGTGCATTGGTCGTGAAACAAGCTAACTATAACCAAATCTAGGGGTTGTGAAAATAAAGCTATACTACATAATCAATTGTTGTATCACAAACTTCTGCTACATATTAATAGTGTTGTGAAGATGAAATTATACTACACAAACAATAGTTGTGATATCTTTTTCTGCTACACATAATATTTGTTGTGAAAATAAGGTTGTACTACACAAACAAGAATAGTGATACATATTCTTTCTACATAGTGCATTGGTCGTGAAACAAGCTAACTATAACCAGTCTATGGGTTGTGAAAATAAAGCTACACTACATAAACAATTGTTGTATCATATACTTCTGCTACATATTAGTAGTGTTGTGAAAATGAAATTATACTACACAAACAATAGTTGTGTTATCTTTTTCTGCTACACAAACCTATGGTTGTGAAAAAAGAGTTGAGTAAGAGTTGAGTATGTTATACAACTAAAGTAGGAGTGGGGGAAGGGTGTATACACAACAGTTGGCGGAGTGGTATACAATGGAACGACAACCGTGTTTACAACTGTTATTGACGAGTTGTAAAGAATTGAGGACTTTCTACAACCCCTTGTGCAACCCATAGATATGAGTTGTCGTATATCGTATGACAACTGTTATCTGGTGTAGTTAATCGCTATTTTTCCCGTAGTGTACGCTCAAACAATGTTTCTTTATGTCGTTAGGATCTTGGCGTTTCCTTATTTTGTGATGGTCGTGCGCTTGTCCGACAGACTCCCTAAACTTTTTTTGGTTTCCTTTATATTGTTAGGATCTTGGCGTTCGCGTTTCCTTATTTTATTTGAGATATGATTCTATGGTTTGTGCGTGATATATATTCTTGGCGATCATCTGATTTCTGAGTATATCCTTTTTATTGTTTCTGGTTCTTCAAGTTTTTGAGGACAGTTCAGGAAAAAGAATGGGAAAGTTGCAAGAGAGGAAGAGGAAAGAAAACAAGAAGAAGACAAGGAAGGGGCGTGTTAGTGTCACAGATCATCCTGAGATTCCTGTCAGCAGTTCAATTGTTGATAATGATTTGTTGGTTTGTCAGATACTCAGCAGACTCCCAGCGAAATCACTTATGCGGTTCAAGTGCGTCTCTAAACGTTGGAAATCTTTAATAGAAGAAGATTCACACTTCAGCCATTTACACCTTACACATTCGCAAGCACGTCCAGGTCTCTTTATTTTCCTGCCGAAGTATAAGGCAGGGGAAGAGGATCAGATCAGACAAGAAACTATGGATCTTTCATATCAGCTGATTTGAGCTCTAATGGCAATGCAGCCAATATTCACACCATATGGAAAACAGACTCATTCTCATATAGTAAAATTTTAGGTCCCATTGCCGGTTTGGTCTGTTTCGTTGATAACTGCGCTGTTCGAATCTACAATGTCACCACTGGAGAAGCAACACCATGGATCAAGTCAAACGTATGCATTCATCATGCAGAGAAACGCGACGGCACTGTGAACCCTTCAGAGGAACCAGGGTGTTATTTTGGTTTCGATCCTGCCATCGGGAAACATAAAGTTATTTTCATGTGGTGTGAAGGTAAATTTAAATATGTTCCAGTTTGTGAGGTCTTGACAGTAGGGGAGAATACATGGAGAATAGTCAATGATGTACCACCGTATAAACCTGCTGAGGAGACTATCTATACATATGCTAATGGTTCTATATATTGGTATCTAAGTCGTAGTTCAGACGACTACAAACCGAGGTTCGAGTACTCTGATGGTGAAGAGGTAATTGAGTACTCTAATGAATCTATAATGGCTTTTGATATTGGAAGTGAGAAGTTTAGGGTGATCCGGATCCCCGAATTCACCATTACAAATTTAAAGCATGGTGATATAAGATTGTCAGAAGTGGATGGCTGTCTAGGGATACTACGTTGGAAGGAACCCATAATCAAGTTGTGGATATTTCATGATCATAACAAAGCAGCATATGGAATTGCTAACACTAGAAGAGACGATTGGACTGAAGAGAATATCACATTACCTTCTTATTTGTTAGGAAACCAGCGAATTATTTTCTTTCACTTTGTTGCTGGAAAAGATCAGGTAATCTTAGAAACCTACAACAGAGACCATCTTTATTATAAATCTTGTGGTGTCGATAGAAATGCTAGACTTGCCGAATTTTATTCTTATTCGGAAGTTTAAAATCAATGGGATATCCTTGGTTCCTGAAGTATTGAGCTCTAATACTGTATGCACCACTCACGTAGAAAGTCTTTTGCGTGTAACAGAAACTGAACTTTCCAGTCAAGTGAATAAATCTACTTTCTGTTGGTGTCATCATTGTTAAGTTTCATACCCTTTCACATCGAGGATTTTACAGGCCATGGGGTTCACTTCTTAACGGTACAAGTGTGAGTTGTAAAGATGAGGGAATTTTAGATTTATGTTTTGATGTGTATGGGCATATATTTCTTGCACGCTATTTTTCATGCAAATACTTTTGGCTTGCATTCTGGTCAATTATTGAATTTTGTTAAATCTTGTGTTTACTTTTAGTCACAGCATCAATCCTGTTGCTTGTGATGATTTGGTTAAATCTTTTGCTCCTATTATGCAGTCTTTTGAAGCTAGGTTTAAAAACAGGAAGAGATCAATTTTAAACCAAGCCGGTAGAACCACCATTGTTACATCTGTACTCAAATTCTTTCATCTCATCAAAGAAATTTCAGTTGGGTCATAAAGGTAACGGGGGCATATGTTTCACTTCTCGGGGTTAGTCTATGTAAGCATAAAAGCTCTAGTTTGGTTAGCTTTTAGAAATCTTGAAATTTTTAATAAAGCTTGAATGAGTAAGATTGCTTGGACTAGGGCTGTCAACGGATAAATATCCGTCGGATATTAGACAATCCGATAAGGTTAAGATTAAGAATTATCGGATATCCGATATCCGTTAACATCCGGCGGATATCAAAAATACAAACCGATATCGTTAACGTTAATCTATCGGATAACGGATATTTATCCGTTAAAATCCGATAACGCCTGTCACAGAAGCAAATGCAGAAATGCTGAAAATTTAGGTTGTTCTTCAAGTTTTTTGACAGTCTTTTTTGTTCAGGTGTAAGAAATACAAACCACACAAACACCTCAGTCACATCACACATGAAAAAACAAACAACAACATAGTCTGCAACTACAAACAAAAAACTACACTCAAACAGGCTAGATCTTCTTTGCTGGTTTCATTTTGCATCAACTTCAGTCGACGACTTCCATATCTGCATTCACAATCACAAAAACCTGGTTAGGGTAGCTCAATACTTGGACACTATATTAGCTCATCTACTAGCGTATGAGATCTAATATGCTTTTACATGTTACAGTTCTAATTACAGTTCTGGAACAAGTGCAATATGGTAGCTCATCTAATGTTACAGTTCTAATATGGTAGCTCATCTAATATGGTAGCTCATCTAATATTAATATTGTTACAGTTCTAATATGGAAAAGAATTAAGTAAAGGAAAAGAAACGAAGATTTACCTGCATCAAAGAAGTCTGGCAGCCGATCACTTAAGCATAGCAATGCTTGGACTGCCTGAAGTTCCAACTCTGTTGGATGCTTTATGACTTTCAGACATTCTGAGAACAACATGAATAAAGTATTAGTAAAACACAGAACATGAAAGTCATAAAGCATAAAGCATGTTGTTCAAGAAATAGAAAAACTCTGTTGGATGTTATCGATTTCAACCAATAATAAAACTCTAATCCTTTACCTAAACTCATACAAGTTATACTCACTCACACAGACACACTGACCTTGGTATTTCCAAACTCCGCGTTTGCAGATCCTGCTGCAGAGTTACAAGCACCAGTCTTCAGCCCTGCAAGCAAGTAAAACATCAGTTTACCTATATATCTCCAAGAAATCCAGAAAATACAACAAATCAAACGTTGAAGACAAATTCTATCACAACATAAGATGTTTTAACTTCCCAAAATCTCAAATCGAACTAGAGGTTAAATGAAGTTTTAACCCAAAATACACCCAACATTTAACTGAAGAATCAATAATTGGAACTTAGCATATCATTTCACACGCACAAAATGAACTAAACCGGTAACCCCTAAATCGAAGTTGAAGCTGCTTCATACAAGAATGAAAACATCAAAACAATTGAAAGAAACCCTAGCTTACCTTGAGGATTTTCGCACAGCTGATTCAAACAACACAAAAAACTAAATCAGTAATCCCTAATCGAACTATTCAAAATCCAACTATTCAATCTCACTTTCAATTACCTAAATCAACAGAGAAACAAAGAAAATAAACAAAAAACTTACAAAATCATACTCACCAAGATCCACACCGACCTCTGTTCAACTTCTTCAAATCTCCTTATCCCTCCTCGAGTCCTCGTTTTCTCCTCCAAAAATTCCCACTGCCAAAATATCTAGAACTCAGAAGATTAGATTACGATTAGGTTCTCCCTGTCGGCAGCGGGCAACATATATCTAGGGGTAGGAAATTACAAGTACACCCCTAGACTATCGGATATCGGATATTAACCTAACGGAAAGGCCTATTCCAATATCGTTATCGTTAAGAGAAAATATCCGATAAAATATCCGATTCCGATATCCGATATCCGATATGTCGGATAAAATCCTATAGGATGTCGTATTTCGGAAATGGATATCGGATATCGGTTATCCGTTGCCAGCCCTAGCTTGGACGACTTGCACTAACCCTGAGGATCTATGGGTTAAAGTCCCAAAGGCTAAATACCCGTCCGCGAGTTATAACTCCAGAGGTGTCATCATCCTTCCACAAAAAACCCATCAAAATAAAAATAACACAAAAACCCCATCAAAACAAAATTAATACAAAAATCTCAAATTTAAATGTTTGGTTTCATCAAATTTTATGATGAAACCAAAATAAAATTTGATGAAACCAACATTAAAATTTGGGGTTTTTGTATTAATTTTTAAAAATTTAGGACTTTTGTATCAATTTTGTTTACGATGGAGTATGGATCCCAACATTTGAGTGGGGTTTTTGTACCACAAGTTCGGTCACCTTGGATTTTTATGACTAGTTTTGTATTTTATAGCTAAATTAGTTGTCGAATATTTAAAATCAAATCTTCATTGCAGAGATTTTATAGCAAAAATATTCAATCGAACCTTAAAAAAGGGAAGCCAAAATAACTACCTATATATTCTCAATCTAAGAATATCCTTGCAGAACCTTAAAGGAAAGTCAGTGAAGAACTTAAAGTTGGCATTGCAATTAAAATCATACTATAAGAAAATTGACTAAGGTAGAAAAGAAGGTAGCGTAAGATGAATAAGCATGGCAAGTGTATGCAGCAGAAGCAACAGAAAAAGAAGAAACAAAAGAAACGGAAGCAACACAAGAAGAAACTAGAATTAGCTCGCGGTTATCTTGAAACCCTAGTTGGTGAGATATCCCCAATCTTATCAGATGTCCCCGAAGTGATAGTTTGTGAGATATTGAGCAGACTTCCTGTGAAATCATTGATGAGGTTCAAATGTGTATGCAAGCATTGGCAATCAATAATCCAGAATGATGACTTCTTCATTGATTTACACTTATCACGTTCTAAAACAGTTTCGCTTTTACGTATCGGGTCAGTAAAGTCTATAAAGTCTTTGATATCAATGGAGTTACTTCTCCCGTCTAAAGAAGATGATGGTCGTGTAGCTCCAGCAGTCGGAGCCATATCTGCATGGAAATTCCCCTTTCCAGAAAACAAATGTATTTTTTGTACAGCCGACGGGTTGATTTGCGTCATGAACTTAAATAAATACCGTCTTCGCATATATAACATTAGCACCATAGAATCAACGCCATGGATCGAATCAACATTTATCAAAAACCAGCAAAAAGAAAATGAAAAACAAGAGCGACACAGATATTTTTCTCTTTCCAAGTTTGGTTTGGGATTTGATCTTGTAACGAAAAAACATAAAGTGATCGCGATTTGGTACATCGGAACTAAGGGGCTTGGTTTTCCAACTTATGATCTAAGTTGCGAGGTCTTAACTGTAAGACATAATACATGGAGAAGGATTGAAGTTGTCGACCTTGATCTCCATTACGGCTATGTGGAATCTGTTCATGTGAATGGTTTTATCTGTTGGCTGCATTATCATCACTATAGCAACTATGAAGATGCATGTATTATTCAATTCGATGTTGGCAGCGAAAAGTTTAAGAAAATAACCTTACCTCCAAATCCAATCTCCAATGATAATTTCCGTTATCGTCTTAGTATTATCAACATAGATGGCCTGCTAGCTATTTTAGCTTCGGGTAAAACATCAACAAAGATGTATAAATTTTATGGAAAAAACAAGGAAAGCAAAACCGGTACTAGTAGTGCTGCAAGTAGTCTTAGTTGTGATTATTATTGGGAGGAAAGGAAGGCCTTCTCAAAGCCGCCTTCTAACTGGCAACCACCATGGTGCTATAGAACTCAACACATTCCAGGGACAGACTTGTTTTCCGTTGGGAGATGCACAGACGATCATTTTTGACTGTATTATTACAACTGGAAGAAGAGAAGTTACAGCAGTTGCCAGATTGATTTCGAAACCTCGTCATCGTTCTATTATTACAACTGCAAGAAGAAGAGTTATCGCAGTTGCAGGCCTGATTTCGAAAGCTTCCCAAGTTGTTGCTAATCCTAGCGTCGTTTGTGTTGGAACCTGTAACTAACCCATACCTAAGACCAGCCATCTTGTGAAATTGTGAGATTGCAACCGAGAGACTAATCTCCCACTGTGGTCGCCAATCTGTAGATGGGTAAAAACGATTTGCTGGTTTTTACGGAATTGAGGAGACGTCCGTGTGGAAACTCCTTGAACCGAGCGAAATGTTTGCACTGCAAGAAGGGAGTGCTTTAAGTTCGAGAGATCTGTAGGACTCCGGCCTAAACCAAGAACAATGGCCGTTCCAGAGTCAATTCGGTCACAAGAGAGGATGGGTTATTCTGTAGGAGGGAAGCTGAGAAATGTGTGGGATCAATGGTGATCTGAGATTGTAGGTGTGTTGTGAATTCAGCGTAAGAACGCTCTGAATGATTGAATTTCGCTCAATTGAGAGTGATTGCTCAGCCGATGAGTTCGTGTAGACGAAAGATTTTCTGTATGAACTTGCCGAGAAATTCCTTGTTTAGACGAATGTTCGAGTATTCGAATCTTGTCCTTTCAATCAGGATTCAAAGACATTTTATAATGGCGGAGTTGAAAACACCATGATCCCATGAAGTGTGACAGTTGCTGGAATCAGAGAGTGGGGAAGTGGGAAATCGTGTTAAAACTAGTTGCTCATCGTGCGGAGACTTGGTTAATTTTCCACCCACTATTTTGCTGACTCTTCCAACTGATTGCACGACTTGCTCACATTCTCTTCGTGGGTGAACACACGTGCCGTAGACCGCCAGACCAAAACCCTAGTTAATATCCCCCCATGTAACACGATTGATATCTCGTGATTGTGGAGTCAATTGCTGACTTTATGGGACAATGGTTCCATGTATTGTTGAGTTGAACATGATTTACAAATGTTCTGAAACTCATGAATTAAACATGTCTGCTGAGACGAGGTATTATTATGTTGATTACCTAAGACGAGCAAACTGTGTTGCTGAATTGTTGAATATTGATAGTTGAATCAATATTCTTGAATCTGAGCAAATATTGCTAATTCGAACAAATATTGCCGGTTTGAGCGAATATTGCTCGTTTAATGAATTGTTGGTAGCAGGACCAAATAAAATATCAATTTAAAATACTGACTGCTGGGTCGAGTATAATAAATAAAAGTGTTGATCACGGGATCAACATAAAATTATTAGTACTTGAATCCGCTCAGAATCATGTTTTTGCAGAGTTCTGGATTCAAAACCCTAATTTTAATGAAATGATGATTTATTGAAAATCAACCGCAGAACGAAGCAGGGACCGGCTACATGGGTTGATGACTCCACCATGTAACGCCCAGATGCTCGAATGAGCAAAATAGCAAAGTCTCTTGAGGACCAATTGGTGAAAGAATGATTAAATGCTGGTTTAATAATTTATTAAAATAATGCTCGTGTGAGCGACAGGTAATAATAAAACCTAGCCGTGAAAAGATGATGGACCGGCCAAGAGGTCATGGGACCGGCTCTTGGTGGCCGTGGGACCAATAGATGGTCGTTTTAGCAAACTCTCGATTGTTCGGAAGGAGTTTGAACATAATATGAGCAGTTGAGAAAATTAGGTTAAAAATAGTTAAAACATGTGGGACCGGCCACTTCCAAGCCTCAGGGCCACCCTTGATCGGTCAAGGGGATGCGCCCGTGTCACCATGTTGTTTGTGTCTCAGTCCTGAGAGTTTTGATATTTTCCGGTGCGCGTTTGAGCAACATTTTGAGAAAATATGCAGAATCCAAGATTTTGCTGAACTAGGAAAAGTACATGAGATGATAAAAAATAATAAATAAAACAGGGAATTGCAGGTTGTGGGACCGGCCAGGGCTAGGACACGGCCGCCGGCTAGCAAGCGGTCCCACAATATTTTCCTAGTTTTATGTAATTTTATGTATTTTTCTCTGAATTGAGGGAAATCCCATGAAACTGGAGAGTTTTATGAAATTAGGGAACTTCCATGAGATGATGGAAATAAAATAATAATAAAACATGGAATGATGGAGTGTGGACCGACAATGGCCAAGGCATGGCCGACCGGTCAAGGGGCACGGTCCTAGCACTCTTCCCAATTTTGTGTAATTTTTCATGATTTTAAGGAATCTTCATAAAATCAAAGAGATTTGTTGAAACCAAGGTATTTTTTTGAAATCAAAGAGTTTTCATGGAATGAGGAAAATAAAACAAATAATAATAATAAAATAATAGGCGTGTGGGACCGACCAGGGCATGACCGACCGGCTAGGGCCCGGTCCCACGACTTTCCTTAATTTTATAATCTTTCATGGGTTTAGGAAAAATTCATGAAATCAGGGAATTTTCATGGTTTTAGGGAAAATTCATGAAATCAGGGAATTTTCATGGATTGAGAGAAATAATAAAATAATGGGGACGTGAGGTGTGGGACCGGCCACAGTTAAGGCATGGCCGGCCGGCTGGTGCTCGGTCCCGTGACATCTTTCCCTAATTTTATTATTTTCTTGACATAAAGAAATATCATAAGGTTAAAGAATTTTCTTGAATCGAAGGAGATTTGCTCGAATGAGAGAATTTTAATGAGATCAGAAAAAAGTAATAAAATATAAAATTGGGCGTGGGACTGGTCACGGCATGACCGACCGGATGGTGAGCCCAGTCCCTGGTGCCTTTGCTAATATTTTATTATTATTATTTTTCCTTCCTATTTTGCATAGGTTCATCGTTCATTCGTATTTTTGAAATGTTCGTTTGCGCATTCAAATGCTGGTCTGTGCATTATTGCTGAGTACATTTGCACCATTTTAGTCGGGACTTATTCGACTCTCAGAATCCTGTTTCGTTGAATATTTATTATCACTAACCCGTGGAATTCTGCTGGGAAGAACCACGAATTGAAGTGACCAAATATAACGAAGAATCGTAGAATATTGCTGGATATTCAGGCGATTAGAGATAATTAACTGATGGCTCTATAGTAGCAGGGCTTCCTATCTAGGAGCATTAATTATCTGAGAGTTGAGCAATATGAACTTGTTGGAGTATCATATTTCTCCTATATAGTCAGGGAAAACCTGGTTGCATCCTCAAGACGTTGTCGCTTTATACTAGAAGGCAAACCGTCTAGGAGCCGTCGAATCTTTAGATTCTGTATAGAAATAATTACTGAAATTACTCAGTATTCATGAGATGTGTCGTGGTCTCAGCTGGGAGACTACACATCTACAGATACTCTGAGAGACAGCCTTCTCAGTCAGAGATTTATGGCATGAGATTTCACGCTTTAATGATAGACATGAGTCTCAATACTCGTCCGATTTCCGGATCAGGAGCATGTATAATTAGGGTTTTACAACTTTAACCCTTGTCGAAAATCCACCATCTACATTAAGTCCTCTGCTTAGTGAGCGACAGTCATGTTCCTCAGTCAGCACTGAATGGTGATTTTTCAGTTACAGACAAAATAAGTAATTGAACTTAGTCATAAGATAAGACGTTATCGGATTTCGACTGAATGAGCAAACCATGGTTTGAGCGAAACCCCAGTGGCATAATAGAGCGTCATCCAGCGAGCATAAATTGGTGTAGAACCGCTGATTTGATGATGGAACCTTGGTCGGTTTAGGATTTACGGATCCAGGCCCAAAAAAGGAATCCGTTTTAGCGCGGACGTTCGTTCGTTAGTTTAAGAAACAAACAAAATAGACCTGAGTCTAATGATAAAAATTTTGTCTATGAGCTTTCACGAAAAACAAAAATTTATTTTTTAAATATGTGAGATTTCACAAAGTGGAATAAACTCTCGTTTCAAAGGTGGATGCTTGTACGAGAGATTTTTTTTTGAACAAACGTGTGTCTGTTAGTAATAAAATTTTATTTATGAGCTTTTATGAAATTTTTTATCTTCGAGCTTTCAGAAATATTTGAAAATATACTCTCGCTTCAAAGACAGATGCTCGTGCGAGGGAGCATATATATATATTTTCAAACTTACGTGAGTTTCACGTTAAATATATATATTTTGTAAAACCAATGTTTTGATTTTGGACAACTGTTAAAAGTAGACAATTATACATGGTGAAATAATGTCTGTATGTAAGTTTTCACAATTGTAGAATGGACGTTTGCCCAATTTTTGAAAAACCAGTGGATGTTAAAATTCACATGAGTTGTTCACGGTTTTATGAACATCAAGTCATGATTTTGAATAATGAATTTTGCTCGTCTTTGCAGGTTTGAAAGAACGAGCAAGTTTTCGAAATTCTGACGTTATAACCACTACAACTAGTGAAATCGTAAATAGGTAAGAGTTGGATTGTTACCATTTTGTTACGCGTTTGTTATTGGTATATCCATGACTCCATGTCTTTCACCTCAGATAGTGGTGACTTCTAGTTACAACCACTCTTATGTCCCTTCCGGGGAACGTTCCAGAAATATCAAGTCAAAGATGAAGACTTCTGCAGATGTTCATGCCGAGGTGAATCAACCTTTCAGATACACTGGAAAGATGATGCATTGTATGTCTTTCAATCATCTGGGAGTTGTCCGTGGTGGAATCAACGCTTTCTTAGCCTTAGCGGACGCAGAAGACAAGCAGGGACGAGATGAGTTATTACTGAAAAGCAAATCTGAAGATGAAAGGCTTGCATCTTATGAGAAAAACGCCGCCGGCTTCAAAAAATGAGACTAGCGGCTGAAGATGAAGTCTGATCTCGCGCGGAAGGCTTAGCTTCTGATTCAGATGTAGATGAATGAAGAATTTCGTCATAATTCGTCATCATAAAATTCAGAAATCAGGTCTTCATTGAAAATGTTGTAGAATCTTCGTCTGATGTAGGATTTTCATGATCTACCCATGTTTCTTCATCCTTAGAAAATTTCCAAGGTTTTTGAAGAAGATTTTTGAGTTTTGAGCATGTTTAGGGCCTGAAAAAGGCGAAACAGTAAAATTCCAGGAGATTTTCAGAACTTTTTCAGATTGTATATTGTCCAATGTTTTGGCCACATCTCCTTGCTCGTTTCTTCAATTTCTGTGAATTTTGGATATGTTGTAGAAGACATCCGTACGAAGAGAATGGTATATGACCCATCCCTAGATTCTTCACCAATTTCTCCCAGCTCGTCGGTTTGTACATGACATTGTAAAATTATCTCAGACGAGCTTGTTGTAAAACACCCATGTTGTGTCTTTAGACTATTCGCTTGTGTCTTGAACGGTTGATGAAGGATTTTGATGTCATTGATTCAATTGAGATCAGGGATCCTTGATTTATACATGAGCATGGTGCTTGCAGTGCCATCTTGTTTCTGTCAGTCGTAGAAACATCACTTCTGAAACCTTGGTCACGGGACCACTACTGAGGTTGCTCTCAAGAGGAGGTGATGTAATGACCTTGATTGCATGTCTCAGTGGCAGCATTCCTTTTATGATGAAGGACCAGTACATGAGAGTCTGGTGTCACGAGTCTTGGACTGTGAAACTGATAACATTGATCAGTGGACCGTCTGTCCCCAGTATCTTGTTAAATCTCTCTTTTTGTTTTCCCTTCTTCTGGCAAGACCTAGATAGAGGATCCAGGTAGCAAAATTGATGTAAAGACCTAGGTGGTCGAATTTGGAGGTACCTTGATGAAGGACTTAGCGGAATGACCTAGTGGACACCGATCGACTGTGGAAGTTATGAATCCCGTCTAAGAATTGTTGTTTGCATGTTGTATGCTCTGGAAACTGTGGGAACCTCATACAACGTCGGAATTCGATGCTTGACCCAACTTTTAAAGCTAAGAGACTGAGTTATCACATGAGAAAAGAATCACTCAATTTGGAGTTGTAAAGGTCAGCCAACGAAGCGTGCACATTTGTAATTTGTAATCCCGTATAAATTTTTCAGATTTCGTAGACCTGACGGTAAAGGCTGTATCTTTCATCTCGTATGTCCGATTGATGCGCCCTTCTGGTATGTTGTAACATATACATAGACAAACATGTTTTGTTGACGAAGAATTGTCCCACTCCTCACCCATTGGTACGTTTTTGTAAACCCATGGCCTGAAATGTGTTGTATCTTTTTTGTGGAGGCGATGAGAACATCCGGTAGAAGACTTTGGTTTGTGCCCGTATGTCATGTAAGCTTAAGGTCTAAACATTTTGACATGAATCATTAGGTATTGAAGAAGTACGATCCATATAGTAACGCTTCAGAGAATGGATAGTTGATGAAGCCAGATGTTGCGTCTGAGACTGATGAGATCACAATTGAATTTCCTCTAGAAATTCTTGTTGATGCTGATACCATGAATATGGGGTTCTTCCACATGTCCTTGTTGATGTCGATACTATGGTTGGAGTTGCTCAAGAGACTGAAAATGATAATCTTTGCTCTTCCATCCAGTGAGCCTTTACATGTACGAACTAGTTGGTGAGTGGAGCATTCCTAAGATGAACATGTTCTAGGATTTCAACCCAAATTCTCCTGAATATGACTTTACTGTAAAGTGGCTTCGTCAGGGAATCGATGTTGTTGTGGCAGATAACATCAGTAGTCTCCATTCTGGATGTGAGGAGAAAAGTTCCTTGGTCGTGCAAGACTTGTGATATAGAGAGGTTACGTTGATGAAGTTTGTGAAGGAGATTGGAAATTCCAATAAGATCAAGTCCCCAGTGTATGTTGAAGGAGTTTGTTCCATCCATGAATGAATGATATTGCATCTGCTTCAGAAGTCTTATCATGGGATAATGAAGAATTAGCGATTGTAATTTAGTTACACTTTGATTGTGCTGGTGTTGAATCAGTGTGTCATCATCGAGATGTTTGCGCTGAAGCTAGATGCGCCGTTATAGGAGGTGTACTTTTTGATTGGGAGTACAATTTGAAGGCTTCGTAGATGCTTGAGTGTTGAAGCGTCATATCCCTTGAGCATGTCTTAGGTTTGATTGTTTGGGTCCCAACTATCTTCTGTTGATGCAACATTCCTTTAGTCGCGGTAGTGGTATTCAACACTTGTGCAGACATCAGAGCTTTCTGATTTCGTGGCACACATGAATACTCCTGCAAGGATATGGGGAAATGCCCAAATTGTTCTTTGTCGTGCTTGAATATCATCTCGGTAATGAATGTCTCAGTGAGATGCTCGATTCAGAGAAATGTCAGATTCTACCACTTGGTAAAATATCGCTGAAGTGAGATTACCCAGTTATAGTGTCTTGCAACAGCAGAGATGCTAGCACAGTTGAGTCCCCATGCTAGAATAGCATGTGAGGAAATAAATGACATAGACATGGGAGGTATGAGACATGCCTGAGTGCAGGACCTTTTGATGAATGTCTATGCATCTTTTGCAGGTTCTTGTTTCAACCTTGTCAAAGTTCGAAATTCTTCCAAGTGCTCTGATGATGGAACGTCCGCCAAATCTTCTGGATCAGAACTTTCTTCGTTGGAGAGATGTGTAACCAAAAGAGCTTTGTAAGTACCCATTTTTCAGCGTGGATCCACGCTCGTATGAAGGACATGCCATATCCTGGATCTTCCTGATTATGTTAAACTTGGTCTCTGTCCAGGTTGAACTTATGTTCACCTTGAGAGTGGTGTAGCCATAAGTATTTCCGAGTGTTCCTTCAAGGTCTCTGATTGATATGGGAGAATGAGTAGCTTCTCTTCGAGTGATGCCTGTGGATCCGATGGTATTCAATAGAATGTTGTTGATGGCGGTGCCAGCATCGATCAACGTTCTTCCAAATTCGTTTCTTCTGAGATTGACTGTGGTAAGCAGTCCCCAATCGTACATCTCTTGGTATGTGGCTGGAGGCTCAAGAAGTATTTCCGGAATAGACTTCTTGACACGATGTGGTTCAGTGCTGTGAACATGTCTCTCCTTTGTGCCTTCGACAGATAGAACAATTCATGTTCGACCAAGGATTGAACTGCCTCTTTAATAGGTTATTCAGAGAGTGTAAAGATTCTGATTGGGAGAGGATTCTTGTGTACTCCTTCAGTCCCCAGTTGAATCTCTCCTGATTCAGCCTTCTCCCTGAATATGCGCTTCAAAACTCTGCAATTTCTTGTGGGATGATTGACGAACCTGTGGAAGCGGCAGTAACGAGAACTTTCCATGTCTTCTTCAGTTGGTTCTTTCTTGACATATGGCAACTTAATTGCACCATCTTGGATCCAGACATCCATGAGTTCGATCACTTCTTCAATGGAAAAGGGAAAGTCAGGTGCTTTTTGATCAGGAACTCCTGTGCGTTGGTCAGAGGCTGGTGCATCTTGCTTATCCTTCCTTTATGCTTTTGAAGGGGTTGAGGTATGCTTGCGTGGCGGTTCGGATTTCCGTTTGATCCCTTATGCAACAGAGTTTTTGGAAGGATGGAGGTTGTACAACTTATTAATCAGACGTCTGCTACCTCGAGTGTCTCGCGGTTCTTCAGCCTTTGTAGCTTTTGTTCTTTCCAGTAAAGCAAGTGCAGTAGTTGCCGATCTCTTCGCCGCTTCATGAATCTCTGAGAAGGTCTAGAAACGAAGATTTTCCAATAAATCTTTGTAGACCGGGATCATGCCGTTGATGCACAAGTTTACCAGTTGTTGCTCCGTGACGTTTGGATCATGACAGTCCAGGGCCTGGACTCTGAATCTTTTTACGTAGTCATTGGGATGTTCATTGCTCCTCTGAAACATTCTTCCAAGATCAGAGAGAGTAATTTGGTCTGACACAAAGAAGTACTTTCTGTAGAAGGCATTAATCATTTCTCCCCAATTGTTGATAGTTCCTGGTGCGATGTTGTTTTACCAGGTGTATGCCCTTCCTTTCAAGGATTTTGAAAATTCTTTGAGGCGAAAAACATGGTTATGTTCATGTTCACCCAAGGCTTCCAGGAACCGAGAAACATGTTCCCAAGCATTTCCTATTCCATTATACAAAGTGAAGGTTGGATAGGTATAACCTTTTGGAAGAGGAATCCTTTGCGTAGCAGCAGGGTACGGAGGCTGGTGACGATGGACATGTGATGTCTTGTCTTTTCCACGGTTCTCCAAGAGGAGTTCCAAATCTTCCTGAGTAATGAAATTTGATGATTCCTTTGCTGATGGATCGCCTGCAGCTTTGCAGACTTCGCTGTCATCCACTGTATGAATTGGAACTACTTCAGGATCAGCATATGAGGATGTCTCCTTTTCCTTTCCTTTTTCTTGAGTTCTCTCGGACATCTTGTCAGTGAGAGTCTTCAGATAATTAAACAACTCTTTCTGTGTAGTAGCCATATCGGTTTGATTCTTTGCAAGAGTCTCTTGCACTTTGATGAGATCAGCAATGATAGGTGGTGGGTTTCCTCTGACTTCCTCAGGGTGTCGGCCGAACATATGGTGATCTTCCGTGTTAGCGTGAGGAGGAGTAACATCATTACCGCCAGTGTTAGAGGCCGGAATTGTTTCCGGGATGTCCTCATTGTTGTTGTTGCTAGTGCTAGCGTCGTTTTTGTTGAAACCTGTAACTAACCCATACCTAAGACCAGCCATCTTGTGAAATTATGAGATTGTAACCGAGAGATTAATCTCCCACTGTGGTCGCCAATCTGTAGATGGTGAAAAACGATTTGCTGGTTTTTACGGAATTGAGGAGACGTCCGTGTGGAGACTCCTTGAACCGAGCAAAATGTTGAACCTCACACAGATGCACTGCAAGAAGGGAGTGCTTTAAGTTCGAGAGATCAATCTGTAGGACTCCGGCCTAAGCCAATAACAATGGTCGTTCCAGAGTCAATTCGGTCACAAGCGAGGATGGGTTGATCTGTAGGAGGGAAGCTGAGAAATGTGTGGGATAAATGGTGATCTGATATTGTAGGTGTGTTGTGAATTCAGCATAAGAACGCTCTGAATGATTGAATTTCACTCAATTGAGAGTGATTGCTCAGTCGATGAGTTCGTGTAGACGAAAGATTGTCTGTATGAACTTGACGAGAAATTCCTTGTTTAGACGAATGTTCGAGTATTCGAATCTTGTCCTTTCAATCAGGATTCAAAGACATTTTATAATGCCGGAGTTGAAAACACCATGATCCCATGAAGTGTGACAATTTCTGGAATCAAAGAGTGGAGAAGTGGGAAATCGTGTTAAAAACCAGTTGCTCATCGTGCAGAGACTTGGTTAATTTTCCACCCACTACTTTGCTGACTCTTCCAACAAATCGCACGACTTTCTCACATTCTTGTCGTGGGTGAACATACGTGTCGTAGACCGCCAGACCAAAACCTAGTTAATATCCCCCATGTAACACGATTGATATCTCGTGATTGTGGAGTCAATTGCTGACTTTATGGGACGATGAGTCCATGTATTGTTGAGTTGAACGTGATTTGGAAATGTTCTGAAACTCATGAATTAAATATCTCTGCTGAGACGAGGTATTATTATGTTGATTACCTAAGACGAGCAAACTGTGTTGCTGAACTGTTGAATATTGATAGTTGAATCAATATTCTTGAATCTGAGCAAATATTGCTAATTCGAGCAAATATTGCCAGTTTGAGTGAATATTGCTCGTTTAATGAATTGTTGGTAGCAGGACCAAATAAAATATCAATTTAAGATACTGACTGCTGGGTCGAGTATAATAAATAAAAGTGTTGATCACGGGATCAACATAAAATTATTAGTATTTGAATCCGCTCAGAATCATGTTTTTGCAGAGTTCTGGATTCAAAACCCTAATTTTAATGAATGATGATTTATTGAAAATCAGCCGAAGAACGAAGCAGGGACCGGCTACATGGGATGATGACTCCACCATGTAACGCCCAGATGCTCGAATGAGCAAAATACCAGAGTCTCTTGAGGACCAGTTGGTGAAAGAATGATTAAATGTTGGTTTAATCATTTATTAAAATAATGCTCGTGTGAGCGACAAATAATAATAAAACCTAGCCGTGAAAAGATGAGGGACCGGCCAAGAGGTCATGGGACCGACTCTTGGTGGCCGTGGGACCAATAGATGGTCGTTTTAGCAAACTCTCGATTGTTCGGAAAGAGTTTGAACCTAATATGAGCAGTTGAGCAAATTAGGTTAAAAATAGTTAAAACATGTGGGACCGGCCTCTTGCAAGCCTCAGGGCCACCCTTGGTCGGTCAAGGGGATGCGCCCGTGTCACCATGTTGTTCGTGTCTCAGTCTTGAGAGTTTTGATATTTTCCGGTGCGCATTTGAGCAACATTTTGAGAAAATATGCAGGATCCAGGATTTTGCTGAAACTAGGAAAAATACATGAGATGATAAAAAATAATAAATAAAACAGGGAATTGCAGGGTATGAGACCGACCAAGGCTATGACACGGCCGGCCGGCTAGCAAGCGGTCCCATAATATTTTCTCAGTTTTATGTAATTTTGTGTATTTTCTCTGAATTGAGGGAAATCCCATGAAACTGGAGAGTTTTATGAAATTAGGGAACTTCCATGAGATGAGGGAAATAAAATAATAATAAAACAGGGAATGATGGAGTGTGGGACCGGCAATGGCCAAGGCATGGCCGGCCGACCAAGGGGCACGGTCCCAACACTCTTCCTAATTTTATGTAATTTTTTCGTGATTTTAGGGAATCTTCATAAAATCAAAGAGATTTGTTGAAACCAAGGTATTTTGTTGAAATCAGGGAGTTTTCATGGAATGAGGAAAACAAAACAAAACAAAACAAATAATAAAATAATTGGCGTGTGGGACCGGTTAGGGCATGACCGGCCGGCTAGGGCCCGGTCCCGCGAGTTTCCTTAATTTTATAATATTTTTCTTGGGTTTAGGGAAAATTCATGAAATCAGGGAATTTTCATGGTTTTAGGGAAAATTCATGAAATCAGGGAATTTTCATGGATTGAGAGAAATAATAAAATAATGGGGACGTGAGGTGTGGGACCGGCCACGGCTAGGGCATGGCCGGCCGGCTGGTGCTCGGTCCCGTGACACCTTTCCCTAATTTTATTATTTTCTTGACATAAAGAAATATCATGAGATTAAAGAATTTCCTTGAATCGAAGGAGATTTGCTCGAACGAGAGAATTTTCATGAGATCGGGGAAAAATAATAAAATATAAAATTGGGCGTGGGACTGGTCACGGCATGACCGGCCGACTGGTGAGCCCAGTCCCTGGCGCCTTTGCTAATATTTTTTTATTAATGTTTTTCCTTCCTATTTTGCATAGGTTCATCGTTCATTCGTATTTTTGAAATGCTTGTTTGCGCATTCAAATGCTGGTTTGTGCATTATTTCTAAGTACACTTGCACCATTTTAGTCAGGGCTTATTCGACGCTCAGATGCCTGTTTCGTTGAATATTTATCACTAACCCGTGGAATTCTGCTGGGAAGAACCACGAATTGAAGTGACGAAATATAACGAAGAATCGTAGAATATTGTTGGATATTCAGGCGATTGATAATTAACTGATGGCTCTATAGTAGCAGGGCTTCCTATCTAGGAGCATTAATTATCTGAGAGTTGAGCAATATGAACTTGCTGGAGTATCATATTTCTCCTATATAGTCAGGGAAAACCGGATTGCATCCTGAAGACGTTGTCGCTCTATACTAGCAGGCATGCTGTCTAGGATCCGTTGAATCTTTCGATTTTATATAGAAATAATTACTAAAATTGCTCAGTATTCATGAGATGTGCCGTGGTCTCAGCTGGGAGACTACACATCTACAAATACTCTGAGAGACAGCCTTCTCAGTCAGAGATTTATGGCATGAGCTTTCATGCTTTAATGAGAGACATGAGTCTTAATACTCGTCCGATTGCCGGATCAGGAGTATGTATAATTAGGGTTTTACAACTTTAACCCTTGTCAAAAATCCACCATCTACAACTGTAAACCACCATCGTGCTACATTCCAGGGACAGACTTGTTTTTCATGAGGAGATGCACATACGATCATTTCTCATTGTATTATTACACCTGGAAGAAGAGAAGTTATAGCAGTTGCGAGATTGATTTCGAAACCTCGTTATCGTTTTATTATTACAACCGCAAGAAGAACAGTTATCGCAGTTGCAGCCCTCGTTTCGAAAGCTTCCCAAAATTTACACTCCATATCTTTTCCCTGTGAATTAAGTAGAGAACATGTATTCCTAAGATTTTTTATTTTTTGTGCATTATTTTGCATCATCCTAGACACTCAAATTTTGCATCATCCTAGAGGCTCAGATTATGTTTTCTTTTATGGCATTGGTGGTACCATCTTAGCAGTTACATCGACTAATGAGAATAGGTATATAAAGACTAAATATATTTGAACACAAAAACTACAATGCTTTGTAAACCCAATACTCATTGAAAAAGAAGGAAAAACAAGAGCAAATTCTACGAGAAAAAAAAAAGGTTCAGTTTCGATAAAGCAATCTCCTTTCATGTACCTGCAAAAACACAAGATTTGATGTCAAGCCAGGAGAAAAAAAATATACATTCACTGAAAAACATCAAATCTTGTGTTTTTGCAGGTACATGAAAGGAGATTTCCGTGTCCACCAACACCAGAGGCAGGCACGGAAAGCCACAGCACGGCCAACCGCTAACAAGTTTTAGCCACAAATCCTATACACTAAAGTTGCTGATATGCCTTCCAGTGTTCGAGTATAATAACCAAAATAAACTTGCAATCCGAACTATGTGGTTCTAAACTGAGTGTAAAAATAACAAATACTAGTTAAAGAGCAAAAAGTCCCTTCGCTGTATGAGGCCAAAGGCACGCGACCACTAGAAAAAAAAAAGCATTTCTTTATGCCGTTTTCTTTCCTTATGAGTGTCTCTCACCTTCATTCTTCATAGAGTGAATTTGGGTAGTATTACCAAAAAAATCCGGTACCCATTTAGCTCCAAGTGCCCGGAAGCTTCAAATGGAAACTGAGAAAGCCATCTTTCAGTGGATTTGTTAAACAATCAACACTGAACTGACCTTACCTCGTAGCTTTGTTGTTGTGGATTTATAGGCTCGTAACTCTGCATCCTTGGGTTCTAAGGAGACAGGAACCCGAGTCTGGTTGACGAACCATGAAGTCTATCAAAAATTTAATTTACCTACACTTTTTGTTAGGTTCTGGATGGTTTCTTTTTGAGATTTGAGATAAGAATAGGTAATTGATATTGGAAGTGAGATGTTTTGGGTGATCCCGATTCCCAATTTACAATTTCAAATTTACAGTAATCTAAGTTTCGGTTAATATAAGTTTCTCAGGATGTCTAGCCATATTACACTGGAGGGGTGCAGTAGTCAAGTTGTGGTTATTTGATGATCATAACAAAGCACATGGAATTTCTAGTACTAGAAGAAACAATTGGACTTCGGTCTATTTTGTATATGAGAATTATTAGAAAATTAAGATTCAGTCCCACACGGACTAGTTAAAGCTGAGGGATGGAAAAGAGTCGGTATAAAAAGAGACGCTGGAATTGAGTCTAAGCATACCTTTCTCGGCCTTTTGGCTAAGATCAAGTGTATTGTTCTTATTTAATAGTTCCTCCATCCCACTAATAAGTGAGTGACCTAGTTATTTTTACATTTTATCCCATCATTAAGGGACCTAGTTATTTTTACATTTTATCCCACCATTAAGTGACCTCTAGAGATATTCTTAAGATTATAGAGATATTCTTAAAATTAAGAAATATGCATAATTTGATTATAGTGACCTATAGAGATATTCTTAAGATTATAGAGATATTCTTAAAATTAAGAAATATGCATAATTTGATTATAGAGATATTCTTAAAATTAAGAAAATTAAGAAATATGCATAATTTGATACTCATGTTTGTTTTAAAATGCTTTTCAATGATACGATGTTTGTTTTAAAATGCTTTTGCTTTTCAATGATACGATGCTTGTTTTAAAATGCTTTTCAATGATACGATGATGTAGTTTGAGGGATAAATCATTTCACTATTTATTATCCATAAGGGTATGATGTAGTTTGAGGGATAAATCATTTCAAAATTTCACTATTTATTATCCATAAGGATATAATTATAAAAAGTGATTAAAAAATACTTTTCCCTTTGCCTGTCTTAAAAAATGTGCAAACTTGAACTAGGTCATTTAATAGTGGGACGAAGGAAAGTATCTGATATGTGAGCCATCCGATATTAAATTTATTTTTCACGAGGGAGTTCCCAGGTTCTCGCGCGTCGCCTCTGCGTTGCACTACTGCAAAGGCCCGGCGCACCCCCACCAATACTAAGATAAACATCAGCTCCTATTCAAGTTACTGACATTTGTTTAACATTTTCGACAAGTCACAACAACTTACTTCTAGCTTAGAAGGCTCCACTTTCGTCCGCACTGACGCCTACACAGACAATGCTCAGTTCCAAGGTTCTGTTATATATGGTATAGAGAAGTGTAGTTGATATCGATTCAATACCATTGATCATTCCACTAGTACGTGTGCGCGTAAGATATTCTTTTTGATTTGCAAGATGATACGTTCCTGACAAGATGACCACATAGCATGTCAGATATAATCAACCCCGAAATTCCAAAAAACTCTCATATAAATATCTTCTATTCTTGCTTCATGCAGCAGGACACCATGTTGTGCAGTTGAAGCCTTATGAACATGCCTACCTGGACAAGAACCGTGCATTGACAGAAATAATCATCTATACTATGACGGAGTTCACCTGGTTCAACTAGTAAATTACCAATTTGCAAGAAATTGCTTCAGTGGCGCAACTGTGTGCACCCCAATTAATATTCCATATTAGCATTTAAGCTATGATAATAATGCTCTCAGATACTTTACCTAATAGCTTCAGACTTACTGCTTCCACGGAAACTATGATGTAAAAAATTTCATTGAGCCAATTGTTATACCTCTATAAAAGAAAATAAAAACTATTTACTTAAGTTATGACCAAGGCAACAACTGACACGCCTTTGGATATCATACATTAGATTTCCATTTTGGTACATAAGTCAGAAAGAATACAAACCATTTTGGTACATAAGTCAAAAAAAATACAAGCATTTGAATTTACAGCTCTAAGCGCGTTTCAGAATCATTAATCCTAAAAGACAAGCCAAATGCTGTGATTTTGGTCCATAAAAAAAAAAAAAAAAAAAAAAAAAAAAAAAAAAAGAAAAGAAAAAAGAATCCTGGCAAACATGGCAAGACTTCCTCCGACCACTGGAGGAGGCACAGTAACCACAGCATGGCTAGCACTGGGTCCTAGACTACAGATCCTGTAAACCTAGGTTGCTGGCATGCTAGGCGGTGTTGTGGTATAAAAATTAAGGAAACTTTGTAGTTCTTTCAATATGGGACTAAAACTGTAGTGTAAAAATAAAATCAAGAGTTAAAGTCCTTTTCTGTATGAGATCAGATGTTCAATTCCTCGTACGCCCATCCAAAAAAAAACCAAAAAAATGGCATTTCTTCACGCCTTTTTCATTCCTTATGAGTTATGAGTAAGCCTCTCTATCACCTTCATTCTTTATAGAGTGCCAGAAAAAGAAAAGAAAAATGTAAATCCTTGAAGAAAATCTGGTGCCCATAAAACTCTTAAGTGCGTGGAAGCTTCAAATGAAAGGAACTAAATTTTAGAAACAAACTTATGTGTTTCCTTATTTTATTGTCAGGCTCTTGGTGTTTCCTATTTGAGGTAGAGTTCGCGTGTGTATATATATTCCTGGCGAGGATGATTTTTTAGAGTTCGTGGAGTATTTTAGATATCCAAGTTTTTGAGGACGAATGGGCAAGTTGCAAGATTGCAGATACAAGTACCAGGAGATTAACAGGAAGAGGAAGAGGCAGCGTGTTAATCTTGATTGTAATTAGTTTAATAGTTGATAATGATTTTTTGGTTTATCAGATACTCAGCAGACTCCCAGTGAAGTCACTTACGCGGTTCAAGTGTATCTCCAGACGTTGGAAATCTATGATAGAAGAAGATTCACACTTTATCAATTTGCACCATACAAATTCGCCATCACGTCCAGGTCTCTTTATCTTCCTGCTAAAGAGCGATGATGCACAGGAAGCGGATCAGACTCGGAAGTATGGATCTTTCATGTTAGCTGATTTGAGCTCTGACGGCAAACCAGCCAAAATTCACACCATAAGGAAAATAGAGCCATTCTCATACAAACAATTTTTAGGACCCATCGCCGGTTTGATCTGTTTTGTTGATCACTGCGCTGTCCGAATATACAATGTCTGCACTGGAGAAGCATCACCATGGATCAAGTCAAGCGTATGCATTAGTATAGAGAAACAAAATAACACCGTTGAGTTTTATGAAGAACCTAAGTGTTATTTCGGTTTCGATCCTGCTACCCGAAAACATAAAGCTCTTTTCATGTGGTGTCAAGGTTATGAATTCAAAGATTTTCCAGTTTGTGAGGTCTTAACAGTCGGGGACGATACGTGGAGAATACTCGATGACGTGCCGCCGTACAGACTCACTGGAAATATAGACACTTATGCTAATGGTTCCATATGTTGGTATCTATGTCATAATTCAGACGATGACGACAAACCTAGTTTCAGTGAAGAGGTAATTAAGTACTCTATCACTGAATCCATAATGGCGTTTGATATTGGAAGTGACAAGTTTAGAGTGATCCCAATTCCTAAATTCGCCATTTCAAATGAGTATGCTGATGTAAGTTTCTCAGAAGTGGATGGCTGTCTAGCCATGTTACGCTGGAGGGGTGCAGTTGTGGATATTTCATGATCATAACACAGTTGGAGTCAACTGAGTATCACAATACCTTATTATGTGCTGAGGAGTTGGTTTTTCTTTCATCCTGTTGCCGGAAAAGATCAGGTAATCTTAGAAACCTACAGAGAGCATCGCTATCATAGACATCATGGTTATGATAGAAATATAAAGCTTGCGGCATTTATTCTTACGATCGGGAAGAAAATACGCTAAGGAAGTTTGAAATCAATGGGATTTCGTTCATTCCGGATGATTTGGCTTCTAATAGTACTGTGTGTACAACTTTGGTAGAAAGTCTTTTGCGTGTTCGATAGAAACTGTAACACAAAGTGAACTTTCCATGTACCTGTTTCATATGAAGGTCTAGCTTATGGGTGAGCACTCGGATATCTTCCAGTTTCGTTGTCAAGTCCTTCTCTTTTCCTAGCAGTTCTGGACACCATTGCTCTTGTAAGGATGTAAATGCTCTAAATGACAGGATCCTTTGCATTAAGATTTGTCGATAGTCTACAAAGAAAAATGCGGGTCTCTCGTGGCTTACATCCGGCCCACCTCTCTAGCAAACCATCTCAATTCGCACTTATTCCTGAGAGCCGTATCTATAGCCCACTTAACTCCCTCGTCTTTTACTTGTGATTCTCGAGTTCCAAATCAATCGTATACTTAGAAAATGAACCTTGACTCAACTATGTAGATAGACAATTAATCAATTTAGTTTTAGTCCACAATTTTGCTATTTTACTTTTATTTTTTATTTTATTTTTTGATAAACAACGCCGATTTTATTAAGAAGGAGCAGATGTTATCTGTTTTAAAACCTGGCCAAATTGGGGCCTATGCCACTTAATTGGGACCTATAGATTACTTCATCTAACCAATTCAAATGATAAGGGGTGTCTAATATTTATGTAAACTACCAAAATTATCCTCAAAAAAATATTAATATTACTAAATTATCCCTACCAATCCTTAATAAACCTAACTAACAAAAATCAGTTTTTATTTTTAACATAAAAACCGATTCATCTCCTCCTCCACTCCCTCTTTTTCCATTTTTTTCAAACCAAAAATCGTCGATGATCGACGACGATTAATCGTTTCTTTCTTTTATAAATGTCGAAACCAACAACAAGAATGAAGTATGCTACTAACAGGAATTATTCTAGCGACGACGATCCCGGACTTGTTGAAGCGATTCGAAATAGAACGAGGGAAGTGCAAGAACAATCCGAAATCGCTCGTATCGCACAGGAGGAAGAAATGGGTCGAATCAGGTACTTTTCTATCAACCCAATTCTCTAAACTAGGTTTTAGTAACATGCTTTAGGTTAGAAATCAAGAATTTTGAAATAAAAAAATTTCAGTGTTCACATAATCGGATTACGTTAGTCACGAAGTAAACCGATTCTTATTAGAAACGGATTTTGTTCATAAACTTATAGCCCGATTGTTCTGTATGTGAAAAGGAAACGGGGAACGTTATTGTATAAATAGCCCGATTGTGGTAGCCAATGTTCCTGGATCTTTTTTAGGAATCGGGTTACATATGTCTTCAAAAAAACCGATTGTTTAGTTTAGAAACGGACTTTGTATGTACACCGAGTAAACCCGATTGTGGATTGCATTATGTTAAGAATCGGGTTTCATATGTATATCGAGTAAGCCGATTATTTACCAAGACTTTAAAAATGCATTGTATTCCATTGTTTTTTGTCGCTTAAATCCGTATTCTACAGGCAAAAAAATCAAGCCGAAAAGAAATATAAGAGGAAACATGACCATGCTACTCCTAAGCCTTTGGGACCTCGTCGAAAAGACGATAAAAAATTGAATGCTTCTCACCGAAGGGCCACGGGTAGTAAAGCCAAAGGGAACAACATCAATGATCCACCACCTCAAGCGGAGCAACCAACACATGAAGAACCTGATTCTGATACACCTACTGAACAAGAAGGTGGTGAGGAGGAGAGGAATGAAGAACAAAGTTGTGGCAAGGAATGTGGTGAAGAAGAAAGTTATGAGAGTGAAAGTGATGAAGATGCTCGTGGAAAGAAAGGTGTTGAAGAAGAAAGTGATGAGAGTGAAAGTGATGAAGGTGTCCGTGGAAAGAAAGGTGTTTAAGAAGAAAGTGATGAAGGTGAAAGTGATGAAGAAGAAGGTGAGGAAGGTGATAAAGAGATAAGAGAAGTCGTTCAAGAACAAGAAGGAGACCCTAAAGGAAAAGGTCAGAAGAAAGAAGTTCCAAAGAAGACGAAAGGTGAGCACATACCCAACGATCTGAAGATGCTTGCTCGCGGACCTGATGATCCACCTTTAGGGATACCAGCTGATGGACGAAATGTATTATGGGGTTACAAAGGCATTTGGGCCAGCATCGTCTACAATACCATAGTAAGTACCCAAACCTTGTGCCATGTAATGTAAACATTATTATCCGTGTAGTGTTTTGATTGTTGTCCATCGTGGTTGTTTGGTTTTATAGGATCACAAGAATGTCGTTCGTCTTATGAAACCTGGAACGTCAGTGACTATGATGACGAAATGGCCACTTATAGCTGATGAATTAAGCAAGGGAAAAGTTCCGGAAGTGGTCGATCTAGTCAATTCTACGGGGTTTCTTTCTGTGGTCAACAATTTGGGCCACCTTGGTTACGACAGACCTCTTTGTTCCGCCTTCACCGAGAGATACTACGGGAAAACGGATACTTTACATCTTCCGTTTGGAGAAACGACGATAACTCCAAATGATGCGAAGTTCATTACCGGGCCAAGCATAGAAGGTAAATCCGTGAAGCACAAAGAGTACGCGCAATAGCTTGATTGGGATATGATTTACAAGTGGACCAAGGAAGTGTTCCAATGGGATGAAGAGAAGACCAAGAAGGAGATGCTAGTAGGCAAGGCAAAGCATAGGATATTCCATCTCTCGAGGCTGGGGGGCAACTTTATGGGAACAAAAAATCTTCGTCATGAGGGAAAAGTGGTGACGCCGCAACGTATCATCGCCACGGCCAATGCATATGTCCTCTATATCCTTGGAGCTGTTATCTTCCCCAACGTTTCCGGTGCCCGTGTTAACGCCAACTTTATCCAGCTGTTGCAACCATTTAACAAGATACATGACTACTCTTGGGGAATTTCCATCCTTGCACACTCTTTGACGCAGTTGAGAAAGTCTTCTAGGGCTCAAAGGAACCAACTCGGAGGGAATATGTCTTTTCTGCAGGCGTGGATATATTTGCACTTCCCAATATTTGCTAAAAGGGATTTTGAGAACAAGGATTGGGACGGACAGCAGTATGGAACCAAGTAAACCTACAGAAGTAAGCCGAAGAAACAAAGAATGGATTATTTGAATTTGAGACGCCAGTTAGACAACTTGACGACGAAGGATGTTGTCTTTGATCCTTACAAGGAGGTTTCGGCTAAAGGAAAAGGAAAGATGGTTGGGTGCTCAGACCAAAGTGAATATCATGGGCCTTTGTTTCACCCAAGAGGATATGTAATGTACAACCCGTCGAGAGTCGCAAGACAATGCGGTTACATACAAAGAATCCCAAAGGCGCACAAGGATTTCAAATTCAATGACACAAAAACGAAAGTACATGACAGTGATATTGTCATTGTTCTTAAGCTTTTTCCATCATGTGAGTATTGGGATAACAAAGCATTTCACAAATATCCTTTGGTTGGTCCTTCTCGAACAGATGACGATGCAATTGCGGGTTACATGCCGTGGTACCTCAATGTTTCACATACTCGAGTGATACGAGTAGATGAGAGGCCCATGATAGAGGAGAAAGATACGACTCTCGAATACTTGGTGCGTATTGTTACTCAATTACGATTTTTTTAATGGTTTTAGCATTATATATTGAATGTTTGTTATTTGAAATTAAAACAGAGAAGACGAGTCGAATACTTGATAACCCGGGCAAGCTGGAAATCAGGGAAGGGAAAAATGTAAAGGCCGATGAAAATTTAATTGATGAATTGAACAGTCTCGAAGATGTAGAAGCTGGTGCAAAGTTTGGGGAGCAGGATGAGGATGATTCTGATGAGGAGGAGGATGAGCCAAAGAAGAAGAGAAAGAGAGCCCCTTCCAAAAAGATGTCTGAAGGTGCATCGAGTAGCGCCCAACCTACTAAACGAGCACGCGGTGGACGTGGTCGTGGCGGTGGACGTGGTCGTGGTGGGGATGTTCATGAATGAATGATTGTAGTCATGTTTATGTCTTTAAGTATGGATAATTATGGAGTCAAAACTTATGTCTTTTCTTAAACTTATCGTCGAATTATGTTTGGTTACACTCCTAGTCTATGAATGACTTAATCTGGTTTCTAGTTTATGAATGACTTAATGTGTTTGAAAAATTTTCAGGATTCTAGCATTTTTTCTATCAGAATCGGGTTACATATAAATATATGTAACCCGATTTTGACAATTTCCCAGAGGTTCAGTTTCAGAATCGGTTTACATTTAACTTTATCAAACCCGATTGTGATGAAGAAAACTCCTGTAACTTTTGAAGCCAAGAATCGGTTTTCATCAACCAATATGTAGCCCGATTGCTAAGAAGAAAAGTTCTATAACTTTTAGAATCGGTTTACGTGTACACAAATGTAATCCGTTTTTTTTTGAAAAAAAGTTCTGTAACTTTGACAATCGGTTTACATGTGCATTAAAAAATCACGGTTGTTGAGAGGTACAATTTATATGATTTTGTAAGGACACAATCGGTTTATGTGGACATACATAAAATCCGATTGTTTGATTTGAATTTGAAAAATATATCCGTTGAGTCCTTATCTATATAAGGACAACCTCTTTCACCCACTCTCATATCACACACTTAGGCTAGAAAATGGAATGGGAGCCATATGAAGATTTGTGTCTCGTTAAATCGTTTGCTAATACGTTCCGTGAACGTCCGAATGAAATCTATTCAATGTTTTGGAAGAGAGTTAAAGAGTTCTTTTATGGGCATACCGCGAATCCCAACAACCGCAAATGGAGAGACTTGGCATTTCGATTCCAATACATTAAAGGGGCAATGCGAGAGTACGGAATAGTTAGAAATATGGTGTATCACTATCATCCAAGAGCTCCTCTTAGGGAAAAAGTGAGTAATGCTATCATTTTTATACCCATGTCAACTACACTAGTTTCACATACTAACATATAAGAATTCATTGAATTTCAGCTGGAACGTTTCAACGGGCTATGGAGAATTCGTAATGGGGAAAGAAAGTTCATTCACCACAAAGCATAAAACTCAACCCAGAATCGGTTTACAAATGCACTAACATAAACCGATTCTGGATTGAGTAAAACCTAAATTTTTTTTACAAGTTTTGATTATCGATTATTGAAAGTTAATTTCAGGATCAACTTGATTAAACATTAATTAATAATCCGAATTAGTACTAATTTAATAAGGGTATATTGGGCATTAATATAAATACTGGATAAGGGGTTTCTATGAATTTTTTTCCAATGACCCTATTTTGTCATCTAGTATTAGGCCCCAATTAAATGGCATAGACTCCAATTTAACCAGGTTTTAAAATAATAAGTGAATTCTTTCTTAGTTTGTTCAAAAACAACGTCTTTACATCGTTAACCAAAAGCTCAATAGAAAAAAGCTTGATGTTTAAAGCTCTGGCATCTTTTGCTAACTTGCATATTAAAAACAGTAAAGTCCTATATTTCTAAATTGAAAACATACGTTACTAACAGAGGTAAAAAAGTACTTCACGATCTTGTTTAAAATATGAAACTTCCTTCATCTGATTTATTTATTCTTCCATTTTTCCTCAATAAACTATAAAGTTCTTTCTCCTATCACATTTTATTATTAGATGTGCATATTTTAATATCTTACTTGTCTATTTATTTTAGTATTTTATAAGTAAATCCCAATGAACCACCAACTATGCAATTCCTTGCAAAAAAAATTACGCAAACTTCCACGGCATTGGCAAAACTTATAATATTCCAGTACACCCAACGAAGATTTTTTGGGTTCACCCCATGCTCGAGTTAGATATCATATCAATATCATTTTTTTCATTTTTTGGATGTTGTTAAAATCTGCGGGCATCTACCTCAAAATTAATTGGCAATGAGTGGAGCGACCCTTCCATATTATATTTAAGTTAATTATGTGAAATCTAGCAATGTGGGACTATTGTTCCTTCACATGCCCCCTCACGTGTAAGGCCAGTCATTCGGTCTAACACGTGGAACTACATACGAGTGACCACTCAATCGGTAATAGGTGTACATGTGACTAAATCGGTACACATCGGCCATTCGTCCTACACCCCGGACGTACAAGCGACAAAATCGGTACACTTCGGCCAGTATCTCGACCTACACCCGGCGTACAACATGTCTGGGTTTGGGGCTTGGCTCTGATACCATGTTAAAGTTTGCGGGCATCCAACTCAAACCAATCGGCAATGAGTGAAGCGGCCCTTCCATATTATATTTAAGTTAATTATGCGGAATATAGCGATGTGGGATTATTGGCCCTTTACAGATGTTGATTTGAGGTCTGACCCTGCTCATACATCTGACCCGAAACTATTTGAGTCAGGTATCATTTTGTATCTGACTTGTTGGGCACATATTTGTCTAGATTCCAAAAAAAAAAAATTAGCACTTTACTAATTAATAATTTTTTGAGCCAGACATAATAAGTTAGATAGAGATTTAACGAGGTAAAACATTAAATCTAAATAAGTCAGCAGGAAAATCTTTTGAGTCAGAAAATAAAAATAAAAGTAATGTCTATCCGTTTACATGATTATTAGTTACTACTACCTAGAAAAACCACGTATTTCGTGGTAATTCATATTGTAGGTAGTTACTAAAATGTATTTACATTAAGACGCTTCATCTTTGTTCAAAACTTCAGACTACATGTGATTATTATTTTTCCGCAAACCCAGAGTCAAGTACTCTTTCCGTCTCATTTACTTGATCTGTCTTATCTTTTCTAAAAAATTGCCACTATTAATGTTCTTGTATTTTGTCTTAGACCTATACATATTTTCTTTAAAGTGTTGATGAAAGGATATGAAACATGCGACGGTAATGTTATTACAGAGTTATGATCAGGTGTTTTACACAGACAAAGAGGAGAGGTATTAATGCAGACATACAGACAAAGTCAATTCAGTGAAGACTTGACTATACATGACTTTTCCTAATACACCCTCCTCAATTGTACAAGCAGACGTTGTAACATATTGCAACAAAGAGTCTAAAAATAAAACAATACAACAAACAAGGGTCAGTGTGAGAAAAGAACAGATGCTCAACAAGAGCCAATCTGAGAAAGAAACTACTCATCAAAAGCAAAACAAAAAGAACAGATGCTCAACAAGATCCAATATGAGAAAGAAACTAACAGAAACTCAACAAGAGTCAGTCTGACATGACAGAAACTCAACAAGAGTCAGTCTGACATGACACACAACAGATGAAACTAATCTGAAGTATCTGTAATAGCATCTCAAGATGATTGTACTATTCTGAGCAGAAGTCTTGAGAAAGTAGGATAACATAAGCCTTTAGTCATCACATCATCTAGCTTCTCTTCTGTTGCAACATGACTAACAATAATAACTCCTTCCTCCACTAGTTCTCTGACAGTATGATAGTCTATCTCCACATGCTTGGTCCTGGTATGAAAGACTGGATTAGAAGCTAAAAAAATTGAACTTTGATTGTCACACAACAACTGCAAAGGATAAGCAACAAAAACATTCAACTCTGTGAGCACATAAGTAAGCCATTGTAACTCAGTAGTTGCAACAGTTAAACACTTGTATTCAGCTTCAACTGAACTTCTTGAAACAGTTGGTTGTTTCTTTGAAGACCAAGAAACAACTGAATTACCCAGAAAAACCACATAGCCAGATGTAGACCTTCTGGACAACCATCCCAATCAGAATCAGTATATGCAATTAAAGAATGAATATCTCCTCTCTGTAAAGTAATACCAGTACCTAAAGTACCCTTCAAGTATCTTAAAATTCTCTTTACAAGAAGAAGATGTTGATTTGTTGGACAATGCATGACTTTTAAAACATAGTTAACAGCAAAACAGATGCCAGGCCTGGTATGAGTCAGATATTGCAGACCACCAACTATAGTTCTGTAAATAAGAGGACCAGATAGCAACACACCATGATGAACAGAATATCTCGTAGCCTTTGCAACAAGAGTGTCACAAGGCTTGCAATCCATCATATTTGCTTTAACTAATAGTTGTAAAGTATACTTTTGTTGAGTAAGAAAAGTAGTTGTTAGAGCATAGCTCGGTTGAACTCACCTAGCATTAGTATGTCAAGTTTGGTTGTCATATTTTATTGTGTCAAAACTCATATAAATTCGCTATACTAGAGTCAACTTCGTTTAGGTTAGACTACAAAGTCTAGGAATATTGAGACATACAAGTATTACTCCGAACACCTGAAGAATGTGAAAAACAAGCAAACTACAACGACGACATCATCTTTCCTCTTGAGGTTAGTAATATTGACTTGAACTGTTTCATTTCTAACATATCTTTCAAGTTGTGCTATATTGAAAACATAACTGCGAAGCTGTATATGCTTTACATATTGTATAATACTCTAGTGATGTGACATGGTCATATTTGTATGATCATAGTATTAGGGAATTGGACTACGAAGTATAACACTTATCTTTTAAACTTCGTAGATATGACATCGACATAATCTTGTATCAAAGACAGTCAGACTCAATCTATAGGAAAGTCTATCAAAGAGTGATATCTCTATTTCTCAATTCAATCTGCAATCAAAAAATAAGAATTTGCGAGCCCGATTGAATAAAGAGAAATAACTTGAACAATACCAAAGACCAATGTTCAAGTGTCAATCAATTTATATAAAAAACAAAAAGTTGGGTTATCTAATTGATTGATCTTAACGCACAACATGTGATATTTTTATTATATAACAAAATATAATGCGGAAAAGAAATAACACAGACACCAGAAATTTTGTTAACGAGGAAACCGCAATAATAGAAAAACCCTGGGACCTAGTCCAGCTTTGGACACCACAATGTATTAAGTCGCTACAGACACTAGCCTACTACCAATGAACTTCAGACTGGAATGTAGTTGATCCCTAATCAATCTCACCCTGATCAAGGTACAGTTGCACTCCTTACGTCTCTGAACCCCAGTAGGATTCTACGCACTTGATTCCCTTAGATGATCTCACCCACAACCAAGAGTTGCTACGACCCAAAGTCGAAGACTTAATAAACAAATCTGTCTCACGTAGAAAAATTTATTGGAATAGATAAATCTGTCTCCTACAGAAATACCTACGAGTTTTGTTCTGTCTTTTGATAAATCAAAGTGCACAAGAACCAATTGATAAACCAGACTTATATTCCCGAAGAACATCCAAGTATTATCAATCACCTCACAATAATCTTAATCGTATGGAACGAAACAAGATATTGTGTAATCACAAATGATGAGACGAAGGTGTTTGTGACTACTTTTTATCTTGCATATCGGAGAATAAATCTCGAGAAAATCTTAGAGAAGATAGTACTCGAACGATAGAATCAAGCAAGATCAGAACACACAACTACAGAGAAAATAGTTGGATCTGGCTTCACAATCCCAATGAAGTCTTTAAGTCGTTAACCTACAGGGTTTCGTGAAAAACCTAAGGTTAAAGGAGAATCGACTCTATCTTATGCAACTAGTATTACACAGGAGGTGTGGGGATTAGGTTTCCTAGTTGCTAGAGTTCTTCTTTATATAATTTTCAAATCAGGGTTTGCAATCTAAGTTACCTTGGTAACAAAGCATTCAATATTTACCGTTAGATGAAAACCTGATTAGACCAAGCTAATATCTTTCAACCGTTAGATCGAACTTAGCTTGTTACACACAAATGAAATGTACCTTCATTTTGGTTTGAGTAACCGTACCTAAACGTGTACACTACTATGTTGGCTCAATAATAGTTAACTGATGTTAGCCATATGAACACTCTCATATCAACCTTGTTCATCTTAACCATAACTAGTTCAAATGACTCAAATGAAACTAGTTAAAAAGTTGTCCAATTGCTATATTCTCATAGAAGTATACAAGAACACAATTGGAGCAAAATCGATTTGATTCACTCGAATCAATTCATGAACATTATAGACACGATTTGCAAAGATTGTATTCCTTATTAATATAAATGTATTAGTTCATGTACACAAACGATTTTAGAACTTTAACCTTCAAGTATGCAAATGGGTACGCATACTTGAAATACTAGATTGAGTTTGGGTTTCGTTAGTACGCGAACGAGTACGCATACCTCCAATCCCATCGGAAAATCTCGGACATGAACCTTACGCCAGTTGGCATACGGGTACGCATACTTAGGTTCCCGGACTTCTCAAACCAGCAGGTACACATACGGGTATGCATACTATGGTTTTCGGAAATGCATTACATATGTGCAAGAGTGCACAACATGTCATAATCCAATAATGGTTAAGTGTTCTAAACTCTTATTTCAATCATTGAAACTTTCTTAGAGGATGACAATAGACGTTTTCACACACTATTAGCATCAAAGCAATTTTCAAGTTATTGAAATAATCATTACGAAACATTCTAAGTCTACACCAAATGATTGCATTACACAAACCATGTAAGATGTTACTCGGCAATTTTCACATGATCATTTTTTGGCCTTCGTCAAGAATATAAGATGAACTTGGTCGCAGCGAAAGCTTACCAACACATATTTCGAGAAATATGTAAGAGAGTTAAACTCAGCTTGAAATATCAAATGTGCATTGTAGAAAAATACATAGCACTACGACTTATATCTCAATATAGGAGATAGAGTAGAAATAGACTTTCCAAGTGATAGATGAGTTTCAATCTCCACATACCTTTTGTTGATGAAGTTCCACAAGCTCTCCTTAGTAGTTCTTTGTCTTCAAATGATGAACGTCGTGAAGTCTAATGCTCAACTACACAATCTATCCTAGTCTGAGACATCTATAAGTAGACTAGAAATCAAGACTTATAGTTTTGATCACTAACATTGACAACCAAGCTTGAGATAGAAACGCTTGCGAGTTTGGCCGAGCAGTGCTCTAACAACATGTCTTGATATGTGAAGTTTATGAGAAATAGGATCAAAACATTTGTAACCTTTATGAAAAGGACTATAGCCTATAAACATGCATTTTACTGACTTTGGAGATAATTTGTCAAGTCTATAGTGACCAAGAAAAGGAAAACAAATAGATCCAAAAACTCTCAAAGAAGCATAATCTAGAATAGTGTGAAATAGAACTTCATAAGGATATTTCATGGATAAAACATGAGTTGGAGTTCTATTGATCAAATATGTAGTAGTAAGGAATGCATCATACCAAAATATTTTAGGAGCAGATGAGTGAAATAAGAGAGTATTACCCATTTCTGTGATATGCCTATGTTTTCTTTCTGCCAATTCATTTTTCTCAGGTGTATTAGGACAAGAGAGTCTAAGATTAATGCCATGTGCATCAAGAAACTGCTTAAAGGAACCCTTAATAAGTTTACAAGCATTGTCAGTTTGAAACCATAAAATCTTAGTGGAAAATAAGTTTTCAGTAAGAGATTTAAAATGTGAGAAACAATGCACCACATCAGTTTAAGTTTCATACGATAAATCTAGTGAAATCTACTGGCATCATCTATAAAAAGAATATAGTATCTGAAACCAGCATGAGAAGATATTGGGGAAGGGCCCATAACATCACAGTGAATAAGAGCTAATGGCCTGGATTCATGAAAGGAAGAAAGATGAAAAGGCAACAATTACTTTAAACAATTTGGCAAGGATGGTACATTTGATGATCAGAAGAAGAAGTGAGAGTAATAGCTTCAGTTGAACATAAATTATTAATGATTTTCTTAGAAGGATGTCCTAACCTAGATAATGAGTTTTTTTTAATCTCAGGTACTAGCAGAACATGTTTCAATGCAAAACTAGCTTCAGAACTTTGTAAATTAGAAGTACAAGTGTGTGAGATTTGCAAAGTCTTACCATTGCGGACATTCACCTTATCCTTCCCAGCATAGGTAGAAGTCTTTTAAAGAAGTTCCTTATCACCAGTCATATGTTTAGAAGCCCCAGAATCATAAATCCAACTTGTTGAAGTAGAATTCCCAGAAGGATCACCACCACTACACCAAAAATGGACTTTAGCAACTGGCTGACGCTGCTGCAAATCGGGGTCGCAACTGCACTCAGCTGTTGCGAAGGGGGGCGACTCGAATTTTCGCAACGAAAATGTAGTTGTTGCGAATTTCAATTCGCAACTGTTTTTGCAACAGTTCCCAGCTGTTGCGACGCAAAAATTTAGCAACAAGCTAGTAGCAGTTGCGAATTTTTTACTATCAGTTGATAAATCTTGACTGAGTAAACGAAGACTGACCCAGAAAAGTCGCGGTAAAAATTTAGCAACAGATGTCAGTCGTTGCTAAATTTACACAACAGGCAAAAAAAAAAAAAGGTCGGTCTTCATTCACCTAGTCACAATATTTTCTCGCATTTCAATTTTATCCTGCAACTATTACATACACCCTGTAATTTATCTGATTCAATCAACTCAACTCTTCATTAATAATATTGATATGTGCAATGATACACGTTTAAACATCAAGTATATTTACAAAAGAAAGGGAAGGAAACTAAATAGAAAAACCGCGTTTATCGATCTTGTGACAACATTTTCTTCAACACTGGTACAAAGCTATCTCATAGTAGAGCACACTAAGATTTATTCTCACGGGCATTAAAGATTTACAAACTGCAACTAAAATATACAAGACTTACATGTAGATTTGAGAACTTCTTACGACTGGGTGAACTCAGAGCCTGTTCAACACAAACACAAAACTTAAAAATAAGTTAAAACTATGCACTGACAAGGAAATGACTTTATCAGGACCACAAATTTTCAATAAGAGCTACCAACTAAGGTGTTAGTGACCAGACCTAAACTCGTTGCAATAATAGTGCACTTTAACATAAGCATAGCACAGTGAAGTAAGAATGCACTTTAAAGTCATGTCGTTACTGAATGAACTTAACAATCCAGAAAATTATAGTTACACTTATACCCCTACGATATAAGGATGCAAATTAATACCCAAAAAACCTAATTTATAGAATTTAAAATGCTACTGGTTCATGCACACTTACATTTTGAAGTGCTGAAGGCAAATAACAAGCAACTGCCTTTTCTCATTAAGATCTTCATAGGCTCTCTAAGGAAAACGCCCAAAGACACGATCCTCAGCATGAAGCCCAAACCCAAAACTTATGGTGGCAGTCCTACGATCTCTAACAGTTGCAAACAAAAGCAATGTGATCATGTGCCATGTTAGAGTGATGCCATAGCAAACTACAGTAGGTATCGTGTAGGTGATACGTGTTTGTACCAGAATGGCTGAATGTGGAAGAAGGTTTCAAACATGACTTGAATGCTGGAGTTATGGATGAGCTTAACGGACCCACTTTTCCTTATAAAATTAACGGTCCGCGAGTTATAACCCCAAACGAGTCACTATCCATCCACAAAAAACCCGCCAAAACAAAAGTAACACTAAAATTCCAAAAAAAAAAATTTGTTGAAACCAAAATTTGGTTTCATCATACAATTTGATGAAACCTCGTAGAATTTGACGAAACCAATTTTTGGTTTCATCATAAAATTTGATGAAACAAATTTTGAAATTTGGGGTTTTTGTATCAAGTTTTTAAAATTTTGGGGTTTTTGTATAATTTAGTTTATGATGGAGTTTTACTGAATCCCAACATTTGAGTGGGGTTTTTGTACCACAAGTTTGGTCACCTTGAATTTTTATGACTAGTTCTGTAAAATTAAAAAGGAATAACTAACTTAGCAAACATAGTGTGATATATAGTTAGAGTATAACAGGTTCAACCAACAGATGCTAACCTTGTATAAGAAGTTCTTATTGACTTGCCAAGATGCAGCTATCTGAAATGTAGAATCCTGGCCAGTATTTGCTGATTCAGCCTTATCAACCCTATGAAGAAAAGATTAAACCTAAGTTGTCATATTTAAGATACTGAATATTTTGAAATAGATGAGAGATAAATGTGTACCTTGTCTGTAACTCGAAGCCAAAATCAATACAGTTTTTAATCCTAACTACCCCATCTTCTCTGAATGGATTCTTCACCTATTACAATGACATGTCTGTCAGTTCAATAGGTTTAGGAGAATATAGGAAGATCAATAACAAAAGTGCGAGTACGGCAAGCACTACAAAAGTATAATTCCGACTTACAAAGAGATATCATGCCCTAAGAAATGTAAAAGTAAAAAAAGAAAAAATTGAACAAAAAAATTAAATATAAAAGGAAAAAAAAAAACAAAAAAATTGAACATGCTGATATAACTAGGTGACTGCCCCAGCAGTGGGAGCCGACGAAAAGGTGACAGCGAGGGGTGAGGGGCAACCAATTTCGGGCAGCCCTACCACAAACAAAACTACGGTCTTTGAAAGGAAGACTATGTCAATCAGGGACCAAATGTTACTTGTTTATCGAAGATTATCAGAACATAGTACCCCATGATGTAATAAAGACCCTTCTTTTTTCTGCATATGCCAACTGAAAGCCGATTCAACTTGAGAAACATGAGCAGTAGGATTATAATCTGAACTAGGTGGTGGATGATATCGAAAAAAGTACCCTGAGGAAAGATGACCTGTCTTCCTACAAATTTGACATTCCACTGTGGAAAAATCCACAAAAGATCTGCTTGTAGCACGATCAGATGCATCTGCACTTGAACTTGCAGGACCAGCACCACTTTTGAATGAAACATTACCAGGCTTGGAAGAATTTCATTGATTATTCTTATTCTTACTTTTATGATTTCCATTCTTGTTACCATTATGAACATTTCTTCCATAGAAAGCTGCAGGACTATCCAGAATGTTGGAATCTTGATGTTGATCACTGAGCCATTGCTCATGATTTAAGAGTCTAACCTTCGATTCACCAAAAATATATGGGGTTTCACGATTATGTGTTGAAATGAAAAAATCGTCATACTACCTTCCTAATCCATTAAGAACATACATCATCACATCTGTATCTGAGACTCGATCATTAATAGCAGCCAGTGAATCAGTAATAGTCTTCAAAGAATGCAGATAAATACATATGAATTGAGAGCCTCTTCTAATACCATGAAGTTAATTTCGTAGCATATTTCTTCTATCTCCAAATTGAGACCTAAAACTAGATTCAAGATATTGCCAGATTTCTTTGGCAGAAGACATACCAAAAACTTCACCAGAAACAGTTTCTGTAAATGTTTCTTTTAAACAACTAACCACAAACCTATCTGTTTTTCACCATTAACATGACCATAAAGATCAGTAGAAATCAACACAGACTCAAATTGATCAAGCCATAAAAAAAGGTTGTGTTATCTAACTTTAGAGATACAAAATTACCAATGTTATTGAAAGGCAAAGAAAAATAACTTGAATTACCCTGAATCGAAATATTACCAGAAACAGGAGCAGCGGAAATCGGATGTTCAACTTGCTCATTTTGTGGATCTTTTAAAGATGATTGTTGTTGAAATGTTGATTGACATTGTGCTTGATTATTCATTGATCCTCTAGTATTCGACATTTGAAAGATATGAAGAAAAAAAAATCAAAATTTTATGAAAATCAAGATCCGAAAAAAAATGTTGAGAAAAATTGAATCAAACAATTTGAAGAATGATCAGAAAATTGTTAACAAGATACTTGATCAATAAAGAGTGATAGAATCACTATTCTGTGTAGAAAATATGTTGAAAAATGTTACAGAATTGACCTAGACCGAACCACCTCAATGATACCATGAAAGGATATGAAAAATGTGAAGGTAATGTTATTACAGAGTTATGATCAGGTGTTTTATACAGACAAAGAAGAGAGGTATTAATACAGACAGATAGAGTCAAGTCAATGAAGACTTGACTATACAAGACTTTTCCTAATAGTTGATATTCATTAATGTCAAAGACTTTTGTCACTCTCTCCATTTCTTAAGAATTACGTCGTAAAATTCCTAGAATATTCAAACTAAAATGAGACGCGGTATGAGTGAAAAAGGAAGAAGAATGAAATTTCACTCTACCCATTCTTTTAGAATGGGTGAAAACTACTAAAAACGTCAAAAATGTGTTGTTAGAAGCTGTTTGCTTCTCAACTTTTCTTAGCATGGGAGTCCGTAACCTGATCTTCTGCTTACGGAGATGGGGGAGGAGTTTTTAGGGTGACACACAAATTTGGAAGTGAAGCTGAGAGGTCAATTAAGGAGTTGACATGCACTTCATGATAAGAATAGACATCTTGTTGTTGTTGATGTCCCCTAGGTGGCGATGGAAAACTTTCCCAAACAGGGTACTTAGTATTTGTAAATGAGTTTTTTTTTAGTATTATTATTTTAGATGAAGCATGTAGAATGGTAAGTAAAACCGTTATCAGAATCTACCAAAACATGAATCTTTGTTGGAAGTTAAACCAAGATATGGTGAACTAGTCATTGAAGCAACTAGTTGAAGTTGACACCGTTCGGTGAAGCAACTAGCATAAATTGACACAGGGTGTTTAGCTTGGACATGAAGTAAACTTGTGAAGAAAGTTATTCTGGTTTTAGAGTTTGATTGTGTTAGAGTTTTCTAGAAGAGTCTTTCTTTAGAGCTTGGTTTTTGTTAGGAAAGTTTATTTTGAGTGGTCGTCAAGTTTGTGAAACTATAAATAGGCTATTGATCCATAAGAGTTTGCACACCGAATTATATTCAATGCAGTCGTTTATTGCTTCCGCGTTTGTATTCTCCTCTCTCTTGCTCGATCCTACATTTGGTATCATAGCAAGGTGCAAGGAAGACAGAGGAGAGGGAGAAAAAGTCGAAGAAATCTTCTGTTTTTGGTGTTAGAGAATTCATGGTTCGTTGTTTATTTTATTTTTTATTACTGTGTTAAGCGTGTGGTCGAGAGAGAAAAAAAAGTTCAACATGTTAGGGTTAACTGAAAAAGCGGGGGTCTAACAACACCACCCAATAATTCTATTAGCAATCTGTATGGACAAATTCCGAAATACTTTGCTAGAGAATCAACTAGACAGTCAGACTCAATCTAGATTAAAGTATCTCAAGGAGTTAACATCTCTCTTGATTTTATTTTTACTCAAGCTAAAAAATATAGCAAGTCTTTATCAAATACAAGGAATAACTTGGACGGTACCAAAGACCAATATCCAAGGATCAGTCAACATCAATCAACAACCAAAGGTTGGATTTCCAATTGATGATCTTAACGCACAACCTGTATTATTTCAATTATATAAAATATAATGCGGAAAAGAAATAACACAGACACCAGAAGTTTTGTTAACGAGGAAACCGTAAATGCAGAAAAACTCCGGGACCTAGTCCAGATTGAATACACATTGTATTAAGCCGCTACAGACACTAGACTACTACAAGCTAACTTCGGACTGGACTATAGTTGAACCCCAATCAGTCTCCCACTAATTCAAGGTACAGTTGTACTCCTACGTCTCTGATCCCAGCAGGATACTGCGCACTTGATTCCCTTAGCTGATCTCACCCACAACTAAGAGTTGCTGCAACCCAAAATCGCAGACTTGATAATAAACAAATCTGTCTCACACAGAAAAGTCTATCAAAGGATAAATCTGTCTCCCACAGAGAAACCCTAGGTTTTTGTTCCGTATTAAGATATAAAATCAAGGTGAACAGGAACCAATTGATAATCCGGTCTTATATTCCCAAAGTACAGCCTAGATTAATCAATCACCTCTCAACAATCCTTCTTGACTACACAAGCGGTTTGTCGAGGAATCACAAACAGTGAGACGAAGATGTTTGTGACTTATTTATTTTGCCTATCAGAGAACTCTCACGATCTCAAGCCAATCAATAGATTGTACTCGTACGGTAGAAGATGCAAGATCAGATCACACAACTACGATAAAAGTAGTATCGGTCTGGCTTCGCAATCCCAATGAAGTTTTTAAGTCGTTAACCTGGTTTTAGAGAAGAAAACCAAAGGTTAAAGGAGAATCGACTCTAGCGAGCGCACTAGTATCACACAGACGTGTGGGGATTATTTTTGCACAATGCTAGATGTCTCCTTTATATAGCCTTCAAATCAGAGTTTTGCCTTAGCTACAAAGGAATCCATATTCACCGCTAGATGAAAACCTGATTTATATTCAATCTAATATTTCTCAACCGTTAGATCGAAAACTTAGCTTGTCACACACACTTGGGTAGACGTTTACTGGGTTTGTGAAAACCATGCCCAAACGTGTACACGTATGTTAGTTCAACATAGTAACCCAAAAGGTTAACCATATGAGAAATTCATATTAACCTAGTTCTTCTTCACCATAACTAGTTCAATTGACTCAAATGAACTAGTTAGAGAGTTGTTCAATTGGTATGATATCTTATGTAACTACACAAGACACAATTGAAACAAAGATGATTCGATTCGATGAATCGGCTCATGAACTTTTATAGCCACGGTTTGCATAAAACATTCCTTAGTAATTTAAGTTTCATGTTCAGAGCACATCTTTAGATCATAACCACTTAAGCTCACAAACAAGTTCGTGGACTTAAGGCAATCGGCAGAGTTTTCCAAACTCAGCAGAAAATCTCGGCAAAGTGACTTCCGCCAGTTCGCGGACTAGGTTCACGGACTGAGTTCGCGGACTAAACACGCAGACGAGTTTTTGGAAAATCCCAGCAGAAATTCTCGACAAGAGAACTTCCGTCAGTTCGCAGACTGAGTTCGCAAACTGAGTTCGCGGACTTGGGAAAGTCAATTCCTCCGGTTTCTCTCAATCAACAAAGTTAGAAAACTTCGGATTAAGGAATACATGGTTATGTAATCTAAACTCTCATTCCAATCATTGAGACATTCTCAGAGGACGTTATATATCCCGTTTCACGTCAGAGAAATTCTCAAAGTAATTGAAACTTTTCATGACTTTCGTCACTAGGTGAAGATAAACTTGATCAAAGCGAAACGCTTTACCAACATACGATTTCGAGAAAAAGATAAGTAGTGAATACTCAGCTCGAAATGTCAAATGTGTATGATCCAGTCTATATAGCATACGAATTTTTGTCTCATAAGAAGTAGGAGATAGAATAGATAGACTTTTGAGTGATAGATAAGTTCAAGTCTCCACATACCTTTTTGTTGATGAAGTTCCACGGTTCCTTGAGTAGATCTTCGTCGTTGTATGATGAATCTCCATGAAGTCCTTGAGCTCAACTATACTTTTCTAGCCTAGTACGAGACTTAGCTATAATATACTAGAAATCAAGACTCATAGTTTTGATCACTAACATTGACAGACATGATTGATATAACAACGCATGCGAGGTCGACCGAGCTATGCTCTAACAATCTCCCCCTTTGTCAATTTTAGTGACAAAACTATTAATACATATGGAATACAAAAAAGATAAACTTTAGTGGCTCCTATTCCATAGTTTAATCTTCAACGTTCCTTGAAATCTTCGTCCTTCCAAATACTCCAATGATCTCAAAGGTTGTAAGTTTAGCACCACCGTTGTTGAAGATCCGTAGCTATAACGATGAGAGAAATCGAGATTCTCGATCATTATTATACAGTGTCATAGTATGGTTATGTAACATCAAAGTCCAATTGCATCACGACTTTAACAACAATACTATGGTGATATGTATCACTCCCCCTTAGTCAATACTCCATCTCGATCATGGAAACCACTCTCCCTTACACAATGATCCGAAAATCATATGTATTTGTAGTGTGAACTACATTATTTCTCCCCCTCTTTGTCAATAAAATTGGCAAAGGTAAAAGAACAGGATCATAATGAAATTTCCACAAGAGACATTTCATAGACTAAAAGAAAAATACATACCAACTTAATTTAGATGCAATCATAAAGCCGAAGCTAAATGCATTCATCAAGGAGTTTTAAGATACAAGATAACCCCTATAAAATTCCACAGCCGCACACCCCGCAAGATATTACCATTAAGCACAAGTTCAAAAGAACTCTCCCCCATTTGATGCCATTCCCGAAAGAACAACATGAGCGACCTTAATTTCGAAAGAAAAGAAGGATTTTTTAATTGGACACAAAAAACCATGAAACTGATTTTTTTATATCCAAAACTCAACCAAATTAATCACAAGTAAACCCATGATTAATTTAATCGGAATAAGCAACTAAATCAAACCACAAAAGTGATCAATTTAATTGATTGTGCTCAACATAAGAAAACTCACGGATCTATGACTAAGATAACCACACGGAGATGACTACCTTAATCGTTCAAATATTCGACATAAGGAAAAACTTACGGAATATACGACTACATCAACCAATAGAACATGATTAGTATAGTTGTTCATATACTCAATACAAGAACTTGTGGAATATATGAAAAACTCAACTAGATTAACTACAAAAGAACCTATAATTAATCTAATTGGAATACACAACCAAACTAATCACCGAAGCAATTAATTTAATTGTCAAAATATTTTTCTCGACAAAAGAAGATTTTCGGAGCAAATAACTAAATAACCAATCAAGATGATTAATTTAGTTCAAGAATGCTCAACATATAGCATCTCATGGAACAACCAACAAGGCCAATATTAATCGACATAGTTGTAAGGTGCTCAACATAAGATACACAATGGAGCCTTCCCGGTAAAACATAACAAAATGGATCAATGAAGATCAATACCGTGGATAACATATAAGGATCTATTCTATTTTCCGTCACTATTTGCATAACGACATAATAAACTTTATCCTTGTTAAAAAAAGATTTCATCATATTTTCCATCAAATAAATGACTGCATAGGCATAACTTTTGTAATTGTCAAAAGTCCATTCGTCCTTTAATCAATACAAATATCAATTTATGAACGACTTTACTTTTGACACAATATGGGACCTTCAAGTTCGCGAACGCAAACAATACATATCCCATAAAAATATTGCAGTACTTCAAAACAGATTAATACTGCAATAATATCATCCTCCAAATATTTTTAGAATTTAAAAACCAATAAACCTAAAAAATAAACATAAGAAGATGAAAATAGCTATGTGTAGTCACAATCTTCGCTATTCAAAGCACTAGTTATTCTTCCAACTAATCCAAAAAGAAGATGTACTAGGCATTAATGAACTTTTCCAAAGTTTCTTCAGAGAACTCCTTCTCGTTATTGAAGAGTCCATTGATAAAGGGATCATTCAACTCCTCCAAGTCTTTTGAAAACACTGTCAACTTACTAAATTATTTTTCTACAGTGTTTGTAGATTGAGAAAGCATTCGTCCATAGTGAATTATATCTTCTAAGGATGCAGTGATCCGAGAATTTAAGCTGTTTCTTTTGCTGATGAAATCTTTTACCAGGTTCCTGAAATTTTCATCACTTTGATAAGCAGACAAGAACCAGTTTAAGGAAGGATTTTTACCATTAATTGTATCCTTCACTTTCTTCAAACTTGTGGAGGGAATTCCAGTACACCGGCGTAAATTAGCTGCCAGAGTTGCATTCCTGCATGTGCTGCATCTAGTAACAGGTGCCATGGAACAGAAACTTTTGAGACTCACCATTTGCGAACTACTAAAAACCTGGATAAACAAAAGCTTTTGTATTTTTAGAGATTTATATAGATAAAAAAAAAATAACCAAAGATACACTCCTTGAGCTAAAAGACGCAAATCCCCATTTTCTCAAGACAAACATGGGGACGCGAACATCTAGGGTTAGGTAGAAATGATGGGACCAAAAATCTCTCCTTGTTTATCCCATAGTTACTTTTTAAGGTAAGACATATGAGCAGATATTCTTCTTCTTTTATTCCTGGAAGCGCTTGTCACATAGGACTTGCTATAGTTATAAGTAGGTTGAAAGGACAATGAGCATTCCGTAGTAACAAACATTTCTTTAGACTCAAATTATTCAACTTGTGAGTGTCCTTGAGGAATGAGCCTGAGATTATCTCTGAAACTGTCTAAATAATCTTTTCTATTCCAGGATACACATATAGAACCAATATTATAGACCTTGAACTTGCACGGTACAAGATTCCACACAACTTGTTTATGAAGTTGATCTAACTCATCATTCATTGTCTTTTCCCAAGAGAGGTTGTTTAGAGTTATATCAATATTTTCTGGTTCTAATTGGGAAGAATAACAATCAACCGGAAGTTCTCTTCTTGTTCTGATTGTAGAGTCTTCTCCACTTTTAGAAACGATAGATGACACACAAAGTTGAGGATCGCCTAACACATGTATAAAAGAACCACAATGACTGTCACTACACCATCAAAGGGAAGAGGAAGAACACAAGGCAAGATTACCCATATTGTCAGTACTTTTCTGTTTGGAATCTCCTGACAGAATTGTATGTCCTTTTTGAGTAACAAAAGGTTGCAAAGTATTCTTGCAAGGATTACTCGCAGCCTCCAGACTCTTTAAAGAAAGCATACAGGCTTGTTGAGGATGATTGAATGAGCATCCATATAAGCCAGACCCTTGGCATTTGTCTGAGTGGTTCCTAGTCACATCAGTTTTCTCAACAAACAATCATTGATCATTATATGAATGGTGACAATTCTTTAGAAAGGAACAACTGGATTCTCTCAGATTCAACGAGAGATTCTTACTAGATATCAAATCCTTAAGAGTTGTAATTTCTGCAACAAGACCAGAATAGATCCAGATTTGTTCTTCCAATCTCTTATGAAGAGTAACCAGTTTATCAGACCTTTTCCTGCGGTTGTTTTTTAAACCTGGTGAAGCGTCGGTTGAGACTTTATGGTCCATATAATCAGATAGCCACAAACACAGACTTTTGAGGTCTTTAAAAGTTTTTGCCTGATCTGATACCAATTGAAAAAGCGGGGGTCTAACAACTCCACCCAATAATTCGATTAGCAATCTGTATGGACAAACTCCGAAATACTTTACTAGAGAATCAACTATACAGTTAGACTCAATCTAGATTAAAGTATCTCAAGGAGTTAATATCTCTCTCTTGATTTGATTTTTACTCAAGCTAAAAACAATAGCGAGTCTTTATCAAATAAAAGGAATAACTTGGACGGTACCAAAGACCAATATCAAAGGATCAATCAATATGAAACAACAACCAAAGGTTAGATTTCCAATTGATGATCTTAACACGCAACCTGTATTATTTCAATTATATAAAATATACTGCGGAAAAAAATAACACAGACACCAGAAGTTTTGTTAACAAGGAAACCGCAAATGCAGAAAAACCCCGGGACCTAGTCCAGATTGAATACACACTGTATTAAGCCGCTACAGACACTAGCCTACTGCAAGCCAACTTCGGAATGGACTATAGTTGAACCCAAATCAGTCTCCCACTAATTAAAGGTACAATTGTACTCCTACACCTCTGATCCCAGCAGGATATTGCGCACTTGATTCCCTTAGCTGATCTCACCCACAACTAAGAGTTGCTGCAACCCAAAATCGCAGACATGATAATAAACAAATGTGTCTCACACAGAAAAGTCTATCAAAGGATAAATCTGTATCCCACAGAGAAACCCTAGGTTTTTGTTCCGTCTTAAGATATAAAATTAAGGTGAACAGGAACCAATTGATAATCCGGTCTTATATTCCCGAAGTACAGCCTAGATTAATCACCTCTCAACAATCCTTCTTGACTACAAAAGCGTTTTGTCGAGGAATCACAAACAGTGAGACGAAGATGTTTGTGACTTCTTTATCTTGCCTATCGAAGAACTCTTACGATCTCAAACCAATTAATAGATTGTACTCGTACGATAGAAGATGCAAGATCAGATCACACAACTATGATAAAAGTAGTATAGGTCTGGCTTCACAATCCCAATGAAGTCTTTAAGTCGTTAACCTGGTTTTAGAGAATAAAACCAAAGGTTAAAGGAGAATCGACTCTTTAGAGCGCACTAGTATCACACAGACGTGTGGGGATTATTTTTGCACAATGCTAGATGTCTCCTTTATATAGCCTTCAAATCAGGGTTTTTCCTTAGTTACAAAGGAATCCATATTCACCGTTAGCTGAAAACCTGATTTAGATTCAAGCTAATATTTTTCAACCGTTAGATCGAAAACTTAGCTTGTCACACACACTTGGGTAGACGTTTACTGGGTTTGTGAAAACCATGCCCAAATGTGTACGCGTATGTTGGTTCAACATAGTAACCCAAAAGGTTAACCATATGAGCAATTCATATTAACCTAGTTCTTCTTCACCATAACTAGTTCAATTGACTCAAATGAACTAGTTAGAGAGTTGTTCAATTGCTATGAGATCTTATGTAACTACACAAGACACAATTGAAACAAAGATGATTCGATTCGATGAATCGGCTCATGAACTTTTATAGCCACGGTTTGCATAAAGCATTCCCTAGTAATTTAAGTTTCATGTTCAGAGCACATCTTTAGATCATAACCACTTAGGCTCACAAACAAGTTCGCGGACTTAAGGCAACCGGCAGAGTTCTCCAAACTCAGCAGAAAATCTCGGCAAAGAGACTTCCTCCAGTTCGCGGACTAGGTTCGCAGACTGCGTTCGCGGACTAAACACGCATACGAGTTTTTGGAAAATACCAACAGAAATTCTCGGCAAGAGAACTTCCGTCAGTTCGCGGACTGAGTTCGCAAACTGAGTTCACGGACTTGGCAAAGCCAATTCCTCCGGTTTCTCTCAATCAACAAAGTTCGAAAACTTCGGATTAAGGAATACATGGTTATGTAATCTAAACTCTCATTCCAATCATTGAGACATTCTCATAGGACGTTATATAGCCGTTATTCACAGACCGATTCAAGTCATAGCAATTCTCAAAGTAATTGAAACTTTTCATGACTTTCGTCACTAGGTGAAGATAAACTTGATCAAAGCGAAACACTTTACCAACACACGATTTCGAGAAAAAGATAAGTAGTGATTACTCAGATCGGAATGTCAAATGTGTATGATCCAGTCTATATAACATACGACTTTTTGTCTCATAAGAAGTAGGAGATATAATAGATAGACTTTTGAGTGATAGATAAGTTCAAGTCTCCACATACTTTTTTGTTGATGAAGTTCCACGGTTCCTTGAGTAGATATTCGTCGTTGTATGATGAATCGCCATGAAGTCCTTGAGCTCAACTACACTTTTCTATCCTAGTCCGAGACTTAGTTATAATAGACTAGAAATCAAGACTCATAGTTTTGATAACTAACATTGACAAACATGTTTGATATAGAAACGTATGCGAGGTCGACCGTGCTATGCTCTAACATTAATATACCGTAGTTACTGGGTCTATGAGGGTATGTGTGGGCTAAAAAAAAGTTATGAAATATGTTGGGGCATGCTAAAACTGTTGTGTACCATCTTAAGAATGCAGATAAAGAAGCCAAGTCTAATTATGCGATTTCTCAAGCATAGACTCTTCAAACTCATCTCAAGCAATGAGAAAAGAAACAAAAGTATTAGAATGCAGTTCTGTGAACTAAGACTAGGTAAACATGAATCGTCAAAATTCAACATCGATGTTTGTACATGAAGTGCACATTCATTGAGCGCAAGTTGAGTTAATGTTCTTCCTATTGTACTATGCATTGCAAAATTTTCAGTCACCATTGTTATAACTAGAGCTTAAGCAGATGTGTATTGAAATATGTTCATTAAATCATCCTTCGCTGATGGAATTTGTGTATAATATATAGTCAAACCTCGATAAATGAATGACCTCGGGACCAAGAAAAAATATTCGTTTAGCGGGGTTATTCATTTACCGATAAATGAATATTTATTCATTTAGACAATATTTTAATTAAGAAGTTAAATTGTATAAGAGAAGATGTACAAATGTAGAAAAACAATTGCAAACTGTTTTCGACATTGTAAGATTTGGTTCGAAAATATAGATGTTCCAGAATTAGAAAATGGTCAATTAGAAGAAGATATCCAAGGATTAACTGGTGTCATTTTTTATTTACGTTATAGAAATTTGATGGACGTCGAACATGTTTTAAACTATCCAGATGGAGAAATTATCGAGTCAGTAATGAATGACGAGAATGATATTGGACCAGATGATAGTAGCGTCGTACCAAATGTTTCATCTCAAGATGCCTTTCAAGCGATGGTCACTTTAAAAAATTACTTGATACAACACGAGCAAAATATTCCGGAAATTGTGCAAGCATTTCATAAAATTAAGGATGCGATGCATTTTGGATTGGGTGAAAAAAAGTCATTTAACCATATATGAATTTTTTTTAGATTATTTCTACATATATTTTTATTTAGAATTTACTGATTATGTATTTTGTTTTATTTTTATATATATTTTTTTATATGAAAATTTGGTAATTATTCATTTATATTTTTATAGGGCCTTTAAGGATTCAATTTTTTTTATTCATTAATGCATTAAGCGAGGTTATTCGTTTATCACCTTGGCCCAAATCCGTTGCATAGAAAATTATTCATTTGGCGAGGTTATTAATTTATCGAACATTCGTTTATCGAGGTTTGAATGTACTTGAGCAAGAAATTATATTTCTTCGAGAAACCAATCATTATCTTAAAAAAATAAATGAACTCCGAAGGAAATGATATATGTCAAAAAAAAAATTGTTGTATGATAATTAGTTTCTTGGTTATCCATTAATACTTTTTAATTTGTTATTGTTCCAGCTCATAAGTGTTCGGTGTACATTGTTATCACTAATTTTCATCTATTTTGTACATATAACCTCCATCTTCTCGGGGAGAGGCACATCTGTAGTTGCAGGAAATCCTACACTATACCCCTCATATGATTTCATTAATACTCAGCTCATTTTTAGATTTACAATCTTAATTTTATTGATGAATCTTTGAATAATCTTACAAGAAAAGATAAAGGAATCAAGAATAACCTCTGCTCTAGACTTTCTCTCTCCTATTTACTTGTTTCTTACTCAAAAAAGATCTCTCCCTTTTCTTCACAGTTGAACGACTATTTATAGGGAAATACATAGTGGATGACAGCTAATCTGTCCTTTATTTTCGGATATGGCTTGCGACATTCTCGCAACCTTAAAAATGTTAATCTCGCGAACTCTCTAATTTTCTCAGGATCATCACATCTTTCTCATGATTTTTAGCTGACGTCGTTTATTATATCGTTTCTGAAATTGTTCTGCGACGCTGTTGTGTTGTGTTGTTGATAATTTCGCTGAGATATTATTGCTGCGAGATTCTGATCCTACATCTTGCCTCTTATCATATCTTCTCTGCGAAGTAGAGAATGATGTGAGAAATGCCGCAGTTATCCATTCTTTCATATTCTGCATTTATCACACGTATCCTTTTTCTCATATGTTTCTTGACACGTCTTTTGTAACTGCTGCTTTTTAACCTCTTATATCTTTCCGCATTTATCGTGTTTACCTTTTCAAGAAAAAATTTCCTCTATATATACTCTTTCTTATTCTCTTTTTCTTTCTTTTTATTTTCTCTGCAACTTCATCGTTCTTCTGCAAATTCCATTACTAGAACTTTTCTTTTTTCTTCTTCTTTTAAGCTTCTTAAGTTCTTCTTCATCTTCATACTGTTCTCTCTGTAGATCTTCATCATTCGTAATTTTCTTCGAAATAATCTTCCTTCTACTGTTTTCCATGGATTCATCAAGGTTAGTTTTCTTTTTTCTTCCTTATGGGTTTTGCTGAAATTGATCTCGCTTATTGCCTTATTTGATGCTGCTTATGTGATTCCCATATTGTTGTTGTTTCAGCAAAAGCGCCTCCAACACTAAATTTACGGTTCAGAACCCTAATATTCCCAAACCACAACATGAGATTGTTGTGCATAAAAGAAAGTCTGCGAATCAGAAGGTAGTAAGAAACATTATTCTTTTCTAATAACAATATTGTTGCCTCTATTTCTTATCTAGATTGTAATTCCCAGGGTGATAAGGATGTCAATAAACCTCTCAAGAAATCTCGCCACCTTAAAACTGTTGAAACCTCTGTTCCATTCCACTTACTTATCTCTTCTAAATCTCCTGCGACATCTTCGTAAGATAAACCATTATCTCCAATTCGCGAAAAAGCTGCCTCATACTTCATTTATTCAACTGACCTTTCAATGATTGAAACCCCCATTATTGATCCTTCTGTGAATGAATATTCTTCTCTTCCTATTGATAATGTTTCTCAACCTTCTATCATTGCCAGTTCTCTACCTGAGCCTCTTCCTTTTTCGAAAGAAACCGTGGAAGGAATAAATATTGCTTTCAAAGTTTTGTCTGAAGTCCTGGATGATGGAAAGAAGTCTTTCATTGATCCTTTCAAGTCTATTATGTGCAAAATTCTGAGTAAGTATTTCGGTTCTGACAGAGCTGCTTCGCAAATAGCTTTGGAAAAAGAGTGCAATGCTCTTCATCTCGAAAATCAAAATCTTCAGAATGTTTTGTTGGATCGTGAAAAACTTCGCAAGAAGAATGATGAATTGAGAGGTATGATTTTCTTATCTGTGTCTTCAATTTGCCTTTTTAATGGTTTTATCCTTCCCATATTTAATTGTCCTTGAAATCCCTCTGTCGCATGTTAAGCCTTAAACCAGAAACGAATAATGGAGAGATATCAATTTGAATCTGCTGTTGAAGAAGCCCGTGTTGATAAAGAAATTTTGATGGATCAATATAACCAATTAGATAACCTCTATTCATATTCTCTTGATCATATAAATAATCTTACAATGAAAATACCCAATTAGTTCAGAGGCAAGATTTATTAAGTAATGAAATATCTCACCTTTGTTATTCTTTAACTAAAGCTAATTTAGGGATGGAAACTTTATCAGATGAGAATAAAACCTTATCTCAAGAGAAACGAACTTGTTTAAACAAGATAGCGATATCTTCGCAACAACTTAGCATTCTTCGGAAAGTATGTGATGACCAAGAGCAATCTCTTCGCTCTTTGAGAAATGAACTTAAAGAAGTAACAGAGTCATCTATCGCTGAAAGAGATACACTCATTCAAGGTAGAATAGATTTAAGTGTAAAGGTGAATCAAATTAAAGAACAACATTATTAGAAGAATTTATTCTGCTCTTGCGAAGAAAAATGTCTTTCTTATTTCTAAAGAGAAAAACCTTCAGTCTCGACTTAAAGGTTTAGTTGGAGATAAATTTGATGACGCAATGGACCGTTGGGAGAATAGTTGTCTGACCTTGATTCAACAACTTATTTCGCAAAAGGAAGGTAGTCATAATAGTTTGACTGCCTTAACTATCTTTTCTTTGTCATATCTTTTTGAGTTCTTCATCTTATTGAAATTTTGTATTCTTCCTTTCACAGAGTCTGAGAAGAATCTTCATTCCTCCATTTCTGCTTTGGAGACTAAATATGCCAAAATTCACAGAGAAAATGCATTACTCGTCTCTGTCCTTACTGGTTCTCGCGACCGAGCAGAAAGAAGACTTGATTATCTTGCATATTTTAAGGATATTCAAGATAGGAATCATCAGAGAGCACTTCTTCGTCAAGTTCATCTTCGGGCTGAAGTCCTTGTAAATGATATTTTATTATCTAAATCTCTTCCTCCTACATCAATCGAACCTTTGGAAGTAGATGATGATGAAGTTCCTTGTCCTGCTGATAGTGATTATGATTATGAAAGTGGTGCAGAGGATAATTTCTTGGAAGATGAAGAAGAAATTCCTTCTAAGGAAGCATCTGCTGGTGTTAATCAAAATGAAAATGATAAAGAAATTCCTTCTGAAGAAGTAATTGTTGGCGATAATCAAGGTGTTAATCAAGGCGAAGATCAGAATCGAAATGAATGAGAGGCTTGCGATAATGAGAACACTGGCGAATAACGTCTATTATCTCCTTCTGTTGGAATTAATACTGAAGCTTGAGCTTCTTATCTAGTTCTATCTTCTTGAATTGTCTTATCTTTATTACCTTTTGCAAATAATATTCTTCAACCAACTTTGGAATCAATTTTCCCTTTTAGTATTTTGCTGATGAGAAAGATAATGCTTCTTGTTTATTGATTCCCATACTTGCCTCTCATTATCTTTCTTGCGAAAAATAATCTGTTATGAATACTTATAAATATTTTGTTTTATCATGTGGTCTTATTTTACCTTCCTAATTAAAGGTCTTATTATGCCACCTCTTGTCATTGCGACAAAATCGCAGGACGTCCTTGCACTTTCATGAAAAAACCCATTGATCTTGCCTTAACTTTTTCTTTTGTATTGTGGCCTCTTCAGGAATGTTGCGACAATATGACAGGCCTAAATATTCTTGCGAAAATAAACCCCATGACATTGTCGTCTTGCGACGAAATCGCAGGACGTCTTCGCACTTTCATGCGAAAACCCATTGATCTCGTCTTATCTTTTTCTTTTGTATTATTGCCTCTTCAGGATTGTTGCAAAAATATGACAAGCCTTAATACCCTTGCGAATAAAAAGCCTCATGGCATTTGCGTCTTAAGACACTTATCAGCTCCCTAATGGAGGGTGCCGCCCTTATCTTCCCATGGTTGCCCCTTCAAGAAGGCGTACTTATACCATACAAGGTTAGATCCTCCCATCCAGTATTAACAACAACCAGTTGTTTTCGCAGCCTCTTATCCCTTTTACATATAGGGCTTATGGTTACGAGACTGCACCCTAGGTGGGGTTTTCTTCAGGACGAGTGCAGTATAAGCCAAGACTTGTCAAGAATGGCAAGGTACGCTTCAAACGCTCCTGGAACTCTTGACTCAACCGTGTACCTCGGCGCCTTGATCATATATGCACTCCTTGGGAGAGTCCTTATTACCTTAGTCGCCCAACCTAAGTCATATGCTTAAGCTGAGAATCCAAGGTGCCTCTTCCGGATGGGCTTTATTGACCCAAAATCTCCATGACTCAGGTTCCGGTGGCGGTGTAGCCTTTCCCTGAGCCATGCAACAGGTACCCCCTTATATGACGTACTTTAGGTATTACATTTGCCTCTTGCGAAATTTTATTCCCGAACTACGGTGTACGCCATAAAGGTTCGCCCCTTTCTTTTATGTCATTGTTCTATGATTATCTCTGCGAACGTTTCGCACGTCATGATCTTGTTTTGATATGAATAATCTCGCATTTATTCTTTCAGAATTCATAACTTCTCAAAGCTTCTTATGGATAATTTTTTTTTAAGTACAACCTGTTCCATGGTCTGTCAAGTCTATGACCAACATCTCTACCTTCTGGATCCATTAATCTATAAGCTCCTGTTCCAACTATCTCATTAATGATGTAAGGTCCATCCCATTTTCTCGCTAATTTTCCACCATTTTCTCGCTGATATATTGGTGTGTCTCGCAGAACTAAATATCCTGGTTGGAATTCGCGTACTTTGACACTTTTATTATATTCTCGGGCTAATCTTCGCTGATAATTCTCCATATGTTGTAAAGATTTTTCTCTTCTTTCTTCTAATTCATCAAGTTTGTTTAAGATCAATCCCGCACTAAGATTTTTCTCCCAAGCTTCTCTCTTTGTTGTCGGAATAACAACTTCTGTTAGTAACACCGCTTCAACTCCGTATGTTAAACAAAAAGGTGACATTCCAGTAGCTTCTCTTCTAGTTGTATTATAAGCCCATACTTCATTATGTACTTGTTCGCATCATGCTCTGTGATGTCCTTCCAATTTCTTCTTTAATATATCTACAATTGTTTTGTTTGTTGCTTCTACCTTCCCATTAGCTTGTGGATACAAAGGAGTAGACTTTCCACATTTTATCTTGAATGCATTGAGTAACATTTCTATGTTCTGTCCTTCAAACTGTTTCCCATTATCAGATACCAACTGCGCAGGAATTCCAAATCTGCAAATGATATTTTCGAATATGAATGTAAAAATATCTTTGTCGCGAATATGCTGTACTGCCTTCACTTTTGTCCATTTTGTGAAATAATCTGTTGCGACTATTAAGTATCTTCTTTGTCCAGAACCTGGTAAAAATGGCCCCACAATATCTAAGCCCCACTTTCCAAAAGGCCACACACTGGTTGAAGATGACAATGGTGCTCCAGGTGCATGTATTTTCTTTCCATGTCGCTGACAATCTTCGCAAGGTCTTGATATTTGTTTTGCATCTTCGTGCATGTATGGCCAGTAATAGCGTTGCATTTTTGCTCTATGTGACAAAGATCTTCCCCCACTATGATTGCCAGCATCCCCACTGTGTAACATTTTTAGCACTTTTTCTCCTTCCTCTCGTGTCAAACATCTGAGTGATGGTCCATTGAAGGATTTTCAGTATAGCATCCTATCTCTTAATTCATAATTCGTTGCACGGCTTTTTAACTTGTGTGTTTCCATTCTATTTCTTGGTGTTTCTACTTTCGCCAAATATGCATGAAGTTTCATTCTCCAATCTGCGATATTGTTCGTTTGTTCTTCTTCTTCATCGTCTATTATCATCACGTCCACTTCTTCTTCTTCTTTATTGATTGATGGTGACAGAAGTGTTTGTATTTTTATGCATCTCGCAGTTGGATCTGTCATCATGCTTGAGATGAAATAAAAAGTGTCTGCGAGTCTGTTATCCTTCCTTGAAATGTGCCTCCATTTTATTTTTGGGATTTTCGCTGACAATTCTTCAAAGAGCTTCTTGTATTTCTTCAAGGATGGTTCGTTTGTAGTATACTCTCCATTTATTTGGCGAATAAATAGCTGTGAATCACCAGTGATCCTGGCATTTTCTAGTTTCATTTCTATTGCGAATTTTAAGGCATGTATCACAGCTTCATATTCCGTTTCGTTATTAGTGGATGCGAATTCCAATCTGAATGAAAAAGCCATCTTTATTCCTTCTGGAGAAATTAAAACAATTCCAACTCCATTTCCTTCTCCATTTGATGATCCATCTACTAATATCTCCCATCTATTTGATACTGTTAATAAATCTTCTGGATCTCCGTTTTCTTCTTCTATATCCATCATTTCTTCTACCGCTTCATCTTCTTCTAAAGGAAATTCTGCCAAGAAATCTGCAACAACTTGTGATTTTGGTGAAGACAAAATTTCATATTTAATATCAAAGTGGCCTACTTGTGCATTCCATCTCTCCACTCTTCCTGATCTTTTATAATTCTTCATCACTGATTCAATTGGTACTTTTGTTAATACCTTTATCTTGTGCGCTTGAAAATATATGCAGAGCTTAAATGATGCATAAACTAATGCTAAGATTAACTTCTCAATCTTTGAGTAATTCTTCTCGGCAGTATTAAAAGTTTTGCTAGTGTAATAAATGGGTTTCTCCACTCCTGCGTCTATTCGCAATAACACAACACTTAATGCATGCGACGTCGTCGCAAGATAGATCAATAATTCTTCTCCTGATTCTGCTTTTTGTAAAATAGTTGTATTCATAAGATGTTCTTTGATCCCTTGAAAAGCTTTTTCGCATTCATCAGTCCATTTGAATTTCGCACCCTTCTTGAGTATATCGAAAAAATATTTGCATTTGTCTGATGATCACGAAATGAATCTCCCCAGCGAAGCTAGAAGCCCATTCAACTTCTGTACATCTTTTATTGTTGCTGGTGTTGGCATGTCACGAACTGCTTGCACTTTTTCTGGATCAACATGTATTCCTTCCTTTGATACAATGTAGCCTAAAAATTTTCCCGATGCAACTCCAATAGTACACTTCTCAGGATTCAGTTTAATGTTATACTGCCGCATTTTTTCAAAAATCTCCCTCAGGTCCTGTACATGGTCTTTGGCTTCTTTACTCTTTACTAGCATGTCGTCCACATATACTTCTAATTTTTTGTGTATCCATTTTGCGAACACCTTCTCTACCATTCTTTGGTATGTCGCTCCCGCATTTCGCAAACCAAATGGCATTTTCGTGTAACAATGTAAACCTCTAGGGGCGAAGAAAGCAGTATGTTCTTGATCTTCTTCAGCGAGAGGGATTTGATTATACCCTTTGTACCCATCTAAAGACGATACCCTATCATTTCCCGCTGCGGATTCCACCATTTGAGGAATATCTGGTAATGAAAAACTATCTTTAGGGCAAGCTTTGCTTAAATCAGTGAAATCTATGCAAATCCTTATTCCTTTCTTTTTCTTTGGGAGAATGACCATATTTTCTATCCATTCTGGGTATTTAGCTTCTCTTATGATTCCCGCATCAAGCATTTTCTGTAGTTCTTCTTCTATTTGGGAATGGTAATTTGTTGCAATTTTTCTTATTCTTTGTTTAAATGGTCTCACATTTTTGTTAATCTCCAACTTGTGGCATGCAATTGATGGATCTATTCCCGGCATCTCATCCATGCTCCATGCGAAAACGTCTTTATATTCTCGCAAAAGGTTAACAGTTCTTTCTTCTTCTTCTACATCCATCTTGGTTCCAATTCTCAATATTAGAGGTCCTTCTATAGTCCCAACGTTTATTTCTTTTGTTGGTTCTGCGGCAGTGTAACTGGGCTTGGGTTCCCCCATTGGTGTTGGTTCTTTTATTGTTTTCACAGGTCCTTCTCCTTCTTCCGAAATTTCGCTGGGTATTCCATTGCCTTCTTTTGCCTTTATCATATATACTCTAAGTTCTTCTTCTTTCTTTGCTTCCTTTTCCAATTTTCTGCGAAATTGTTTCCTTTTTGCTTGTCCTTCATAATGCTTTACTTCAATTTGATGACATAATTTCGCATTGTCAACATCTCCTCTAATTTCTCCTATTCCATTTGATTTGGGGAATTTAATATATTGATGTAATGTTGATACTACAGCTTTTATCGCATGTATCCATGGTCTTCCTAGCAACATATTATATGGCGATTCCATATCTACCACTCATAGTGTTACCTGTGTTTCGATCTCTCCTAGTGGAATTCGTACCACTATTTCTCCTTTAGGTTTTGTTGTGTATTTTCCAATGCCATGAACAAAATATGTTGAATTGGACATTTCTTCATCTTTAAATTCCATTACCCTGAATGCATGATAGAATATTATATCCACTGAACTTCCTGTATCGATTAAAGTTCTGTTCAATATCCATCCTCCCGTGGATTTTGTTGTTGTCTCCTTCTCTTTTCGCGTAATAGGCACTGTAATAACCAATGGAGATGTGTGGTTCAAATTTTCTTTTGGTATTTCTGTCGCCATGAATATGATTTTTTTCTTTTCCCAATCTTTCAAGGGTGATGTCTTTTCTACCGCCATAACCTTCCTTCCTTCAAAATTTCGTTTATGTATTCTTCCTTTGATGTTTTCATGGAATTCATTAACCATTATTTTTGTTATCATATTACACTACAATCTTTTTTCATCTTCATTGACTCTAATCATTTTTATTTTAACTGGTTCACTGATTTATTTAATCACTTTCTTGATTTGAACAATCTCAACAACAATCTTTAACTTTCGATCTTCAGTGTCCCTGTTTCTAGCGCCATTATGTAGTTGCAGGAAATCCTACACTACACCCCTCATATGATTTCATTAATACTCAACTCATTCTTAGATTTACAATCTTAATTTTATTGATGAATCTTTGAATAATCTTACAAGAAAAGCTAAAGGAATCAAGAATAACCTCTGTTCTAGACTTTCTCTCTCCTATTTACTTGTTTCTTACTCAAAAAAGATCTCTCCCTTTTCTTTACAGTTGAACGACTATTTATAGAGAAATACATAGTGGATGACAGCTAATCTGTCATTTATTTTCGGATATGGCTTGCGACATTCTCGCAACCTTAAAAATGTTAATCTCGCAAACTCTCTAATTTTCGCAGAATCATCACATCTTTCTCATGATTTTTAGCTGACGTTGTTTATTATATCGTTTCTGAAATTGTTCTGCGACGCTGTTGTGTTGTGTTGTTGATAATTTCGCTGAGATATTATTGCTGCGAGATTCTGATCCTACAGCAGCGGAGCCACACCAAATCAAATCTGGACGGGGTGAGGTGCAGCCGAGCCACATCAAATCAAAAACACAAAATTGGTTAAAAAGACCAAAATCAACAATTCCTTGGTGAAAAGGACATTTAAATTTTGATACTGTTTAAATGGACAAAAATGTACAAATATCCAGGATGTAAACAATTTCATCCTACCCATTTTCAAATACTTTTTCTTCTTTTTAATTTACATCAGGATGCATCCAGTTTTATCCTTACTATTTTTTAAGTTTAAGTCAGGGTGAATCCAGTTTCATCCTTGCTATTTTTTTACTGTCCATTTCACCCATACTAATTTTTAATCGTCCATTTGAACCATGTTTTAAAAATATTTGGACAAGTGACCCATTTTCCGAATCAAAAATGTACGACGGGGCGAGGCAAAGCCACATCAAATCAAAAGTATGGTTAAAAGAAAAAGACGCCCGATGTCCATATGACTTGCGATTTTAAGGAATAAATATATCAAAAACCCTTTTGATTTTTCAGGAAAAGGATTACCAAAGAGTAATGCCCATGGAGAGGAAAATGATCCTTAGAATCAAGTGCACTTTTATTATCGTTTTTTTTTGATGTATTTGTAGACACCTTTCTTATCGTTTTAGCATTTTTAAGACACCATTTTCTTTTGGCAAGCGATAGGATGTTTTTTTTTTATTCAACAATGTTTTTCTAATGATCAACGATGTTATGCAGTAATGCTTTCCTTATGTTATTCAAATTTTAACAAATTATTTAGATGTTATTCAACTAAACTATTAGAGTCCTGTTAATAGGAGAGAAAGAATGGATTTGAGGAGGGAAACAATTCGGTCAGACTCTTATAAAACGCTGGTCAAGGTCAAACTACGTGAAAATAAAAAATTATATTGTAAATACTAATCTTATCCTCATCGTTTCCCCATCAGAGAAACACAGTTGATCTTTCCTGGGTAAGGCGAGCTTGAGCCTTGAGATATATCAAATTCTCTTTTAGATTCTTACTTTTGTTTTGTTAAGGTCATCGCACCGTAAACAAATTGAATTCCATCAAACATATTTCGAGACGCCAATTATTCTTTATATATAAATCATGAACGGTAGCAAATTACAAGCCACGAATCTAACAAAGATCAAACATTAACAAAGATTAGTACTTGTGTGTACATATTTCATCATCGAACACGTGTATATAGGAAGATACGTGGAGAGCATGCAAACAAAGTCATCAAAACACGATGACACACGCCCATAGCGAAGAAGCCTATCCCAGCGACGTAGGATCTTTGCCCGAACAAATCTAAGGGCAGAAGTTAAAAGGTGCACCGAAAACACGATATACTGCGGAGCACCAAATAACTCCCGAAGAGTTACTTTATCTCATCCCCAAAAGAAGCTAAGATCAACGGTGAAGAGAAAGTTAACTGACATGGACGTGACAGTGGCAGAAGACACTTGTCTGACACGAGCAGGCGCCTCAACTACCCGCATTAAACACTCTGAGCAGTATACGTGTCGATCAACCCGTGGAACAAACGAGGATGCCTCTGCGTGATCAAGTAATGAACGAAGACCTCGGCGTGATGGACACAAAACACAAGAAGATAAGGTTCCAACGGCCCTCAGAGATGGGTCCCACACTCTAACCCTATAAATACCCCCTCTCCACCAAGAGTGAGGGGATCGGAAAAATCAGGGAGAGAAGGAGAGAGAAATATTGTGAGTGTAAGTTAGTCCTTTACAATATATAGACCTATGTAAATTCCAAAGTCACTCGACTATCCCTGTAACCATCAAGTATATAGTGAAACAACAACCCCGTGGATGTAGGCCTTAGTGTTGAACCACGTAAATCCCAGTCGTATTTACATTTCAGCACTTTATATTCGCCTAACGCTCCTTGAGTTTTACTTTTATACTTCGTTTTCTTTATCTTCCCCGGCGTAAACGCCCCTCGCAATGTTATTGGTGGGCCCGGAAATGTGTGAAATTGAAGCGCAATGAAAACGCGGGCCTACATTAATACCGCAAGTGCACGGTCGTCAGTTGTAGCTCGTGCAAGTACGGGTCGATCCACGGAGATTGGGAGTGTTTTGTTGTTTCCAGCTAATTGGGTTCCTAAATTGCTATTGTTGGGCTTTGAGTCTCCTTTGAGTAAATTGGGTCTAATGGGTTTGTTTTTAACAATGAAATGAACTGAGCTTGGGCTCAGTTGGTCTTGAAGTGCACTAGGCTTTGGGCCTTTTATTGAGTTCAGGCTTTTGGTCTCTGAATTAGGCTTTTGATTAAGCCCACAGTTGACTGAATTGGGCTTTGAGCCTTAACCTAAACTGTGGCTGGGCCTTAATGAAATGGGCTTTAGTTTGTACAAACAATGGACAGTGGGCTTAGAACTGAGCTTGGGCTTTTGGGATTGCTGTGAGCCAAGCTCAGTTGCAGCAGCAGCAGCACAAGGCAAAGAAGAAGGAAAGCAGCAGTACTGCAGCAGCAAAGCTGGAGAAAACAGCAGCAACAGTAGGGGAAGTGCAAAGAAAGCAGCTGCACAAGCACTGAGGCAACAACACAGCAGCAGGGGAAAAAAAGGCAGCTGCAGTAGGGGAAGGAAAACAATGCAGCAATGCAAGTGCACAGTGCAGTGCAGGGGAAGAAAACAGTGCAAAACAAGGCAATGAAGAAAATTGTGTGAACAAGATAATGAGTAACAAAACAGTGAACAAAAACAAAACAAAATGGAACAAAGTGAAAGTGACACAAAGGCAATTAGCCTAAGGCAGGGAAGATGGTGAAACTAACAGTGATAACAATGCAAGTAGTAGCAGTGGCTCTAGGCATACCAATGGAATGGGAGGAGAATTAGCTTGCTATGAGCACTAATTCCTCCCATTGCTCAATCACAACAATGCAAGAGAGTTAAGCATACAAATGGAGTGGGAAGAAAACTAGCTTGCTCATTGTCACTAGTGAGCACTAGTTTCTCCCCACTGCTCAATCAAAACAGTGTACTGAAAGCTCTAACCTAGCATACCATCACTTCTTGACAATGAATTGAAACACAGTTGAACAATGAAGGAACAAACATCACAAGAACATGAAACAACTGAAATTAAACCTTAACAGACATCACAAGGAACAAACATCACAACTGAAATTAAACCTTAACAGAACAAACATCACAACTGAAATGAAGGAACAAACATCACAAGGAACAAAACAGGATATTAAGAGTAAAACAACTGAAATTAAACCTTAACAGAACATGAACAGTGCATGAAACAGCACAAAATTAAAAAGAGAAAAACATTAACAGGACATGAAAGTCCTGGACGCTGGCTATTCCAAGCATGAGTTTTACATCACACCACAGGGCTATTTATACCCAAATCCCTAAATTATACAATTATGGTTTCTACCCAAAAATTCCCAAATTGAAAACAGTACAATTAGGGTTTGGTTTTACCTAATTCACCTAATTCAACCATACCCATATCCCTACTCTAGCTTCCCTATGCTCTCCCTAACAGAAATTAGGGTTTTCTATAAAAATCCCAAAAATTGAGAAATTAGGGTTTCGTTAAATCTTACTTTGATGGCGCAATTTCTTCAATCAATCGCTGACCCATCCTTCCTCTGACTTCACTGCTCCTTCCCATGCCTTTTCTAGCTTCGATTGATAACATGCAATCATTCTCATCAATTCCACACGTCACTGAAATCGTGTGATGTTGATGAAGTTGATTGAAAGTTACCATGTGCGGTAGGTGGTATGGTTGTGGCAGAGTTGGTGGTGGCGGACATGGTGGTACGGTGGAGCGGCAGTGGAGTTGGTGGTGGAGCGGTACGGCAACAGGGAGGAGGAAGAAGAACGGAAGAGAAGAAGGGAATGAGAGAAAAAACTCTCGATGGTTTTTAGGGTATAGGAATTTTCACTGTGGAGCATGTATATCGGAGATGATGATCAGAAACGTTGAGCGTTGGATGCAAATATGGTTGGTAGATCTAACGGTAATATAAGAGATGAATCACGTCGACCGTCGGATTGTGAAATACAACGAAGTCAACGGTGTAAGATGATATTAGGTACTGTAGTGTTAAGCGGAAGTATCGAGATTTGATGCGCAGGCAAAGAAGCGACCGTAGGATCTAAATGTGATCTAATCTGAAGGCTTGGAATTTAGGCACTATGGTGTTTTGCAGGGACTTCAGATTTTGATGCACGATGAAGAAGCGACCATTGGATGATGAGATGGATCCAATCTAACGGCTGAGAATGGAGGCAGGTATGGATATAGAAAATGGGTTTGGGTAAGGGTTTTGGGCCTTAGGTATGCCAAGCCCATATCTTCTTTAAGAACAATTCTTCCTTCTTGAGCCCATTCCTAGCTTTTTGGACGTGCGCTTCATTCTTTGCGGCTTCCTTGCGTAATTTCTCCCGGCTTTTCACTACTTTTCTGCTCTTTTTGCTCCGCAAGTCATCCAGACTTTATTTATTACCTAAAAATGCAAAATTAATTAATAAAAATATTTATTCTTGAAAACAATGAAATTACAGAATATGGGATAAAATGTAAAATTAATGCATAAAAGATGAGTTAAATGCCAACAAAAAGGGATAAATAAATACAATATTTGGCACTCATCAGTTATTAGATGAGGCTATGATAAACCCGAGGGTTTTGAGCCAAGGAATCAATGCAATCGTATTATCAGTGCGAGACGGTACCTAGAGTGCGAACATTGTTTGTGAACATATAGATGCCTTCGTGATTTACGTGTTCATAATTTGGCGCTAGAAACAGGGACTTCGTCCCGGCAAAAGATTTATCTTATCCTGTGATTTCATATTAAATTAGCATATGATTGCTCTACTTCATTAGCTCTGGCAGAATCTGTCGAAGCCATTCAAACTGGTTAAAAGATTTATTGCTTAGATCCATGGATTTACATTTTTTAGATCTCGTCTGGACTTGTCTTTCCGATGGGTTTTTGAAAATTTTCAAAAAGATCTACGTGCATTTTCAAAGGGATCCTTTCACGTATCCACATACCTTCAATGAACCCGCATTTTTAAAAGTTCTCGGTGGCCCTCGGGCAGTTTTTTTTTCTTGGAGTAATGAATTTCGTAAACTAACCCGATCCGCACAAACATTTCTGTTTCTCGCTGTTTGAAATTCCCTGGTGCAGAAAGAAAACGACAGCACGATTGAAAAGATGCAGGAAGCAGGAAAATCCAAAGCCTCGTCAAAGGAAGAACCAAGGACAACCCCGGTCATCACCCGGAGACAGGACACTGAGGAAATCACTTCTCCTATGAACGCTAACTCTGTTGCAGCCGCGGCCCTCAAAGCAGCGGCAGCGAAGTACAGTACGGCAGCGGCAGCCCCAAAGGCTGCGGAAGCCAGCAAAACTCTTGTTACGAATCAATCTCACCAACCAAAAGAAAGGGTGGATGAATCCAGAACACATCAACCCGCGCACCCGCCAACCTTCGGAATGCCACCAACAAACGAACAGAATCAAACTGTGCCGGTGGGCACTCCGCCCGATTTGGAATTACCAACAATCGAAGCTGAACCTCCACCACCTTTAGTACAAACCATAGAAGAAGGAGGCACCATGGACGTAGTAGCACGAGCAGGGACTCCCAATCAGGGGTCAAACCAATCACATCGACTGATGGCCGAGCTTGAAGAATTGAAGAAAAGCCAGCAGGTTTACGCAGATGTTGTAGTTCTGCTGGCCAGAGAAAACCAAGATTTAAAAGACCGGATTGCCCTAAGCACGAAGACCAGCCAGCAACTTGATGAGGAAAATTCAAAGGCACCAGAACCAAATCGAGACCGAAGAGTCATCGTAGCAGCCAATGGAGACACGACTAGGGGAAGTAGCGCATCTGACCCAGATTACAATGACGGAGAGTCAGACTATCACGAGCAGAAGAGCGTAGGGCATCATCGCGCGATGGAAGAGCTACGTGATGAAATGATGGACGAGATCAGGCAATTAAAAAGTATACAAGGAAGGGGAAGGTTAGAAGAGGTCATGAGAGAGGCTAACTCCACGCCCCTAACTCATAGCCTGTCCAACACCCCTATTCCGCTGAAATGCCCTGTCCCGACGTTCGAATGCTATGACGGATCCAGTGATCCCGCTGCACATATTCGGTATTATAACCATGTCTTAGCTAGATGGAGTCATAACGACGCCGTACGCTGTAGATACTTCCCGTCAAACCTGAAGGGATCGGCATTGTCTTGGTTTGATAATCTGCCGCCATACTCCATCCACTCCTACGACCAACTCGCAGAAAAGTTCTTAAGAACTTACATGTACAACAAGACTGTTAACACCGGAATGGATAAGCTCTTTTCACTGGAAATTGGATACAAGGAAACCACGAGGGAATACACTAACAGATGGCACAAGATCTGCCAGGCCATAGGAAGTGTGGACCCAGTGGTAAGTATCAACTGCTACAAGTGGGGATTAGACCGAATGAGTCCACTATTTGTTGAGATTCATGGAAACGTGCCTAATACAGAAGGAGATCTTCGAATAATTATTGAAAAGCACGCTCGTCTTGAAGAAATCCAGCGTGAAAACCCGAGGGCGTACACGCAGAGGTCTCACCGTACCAATTCAGCAGAACAAACCAATGGGGCCAAAAGGAATTGTTCAGTGGAGCGGCCTCACGAAAACAAGAAGGAACGAAGGGATGAACGACGAACATGCGACCGAAAATTCGAAGTTCAAGTTTACACGAAGCTCAACGCTAGCTATGCTCGGATCCTGCGAGATATCAAAGGAAGGGAAAACCTGGAGTGGCCATGGTCTAAGGGAAAACATCCCCCGAGAACCGAGAAGTCTAAATATTACTGTGAATACCACTTCTTCAACGGACACCAGACCGAAAAATGTAAAAACCTCAAAATAATGATCCAAAAATTAATCGATGTTGGCGAGCTCAAACATTACGTACAAAAGGATGTCGTCGAGGATAGATCCAAACGAACCAAGCCAGTACAACTTCCAGAAGGGAACCGCACAATCAATACCATCTCGTGTTCTGAAGCCGCAGGTCCCTCACTTACAACACAGATAGGAAAGAGGTTACAGAAGCAGTTCGAAGACCGCTGCGAATTGTATAAGATCAATGGGATAGAGGTGACGAGCACGAAGAGTGGATGGACTCACCTATTATTTTCGATGATGAAGATATTGAAGAAGATATGGAAGACCATAACGACCCCCTGGTCCTCACACTACCAGTGGTTGGATGTAACCTTAAAAAAATACTCATAGACGGGGGAAGCTCAGTGAACGTTCTAATCTACGACGCATTCAAACGAATGAACCTCCATGAAGAACATATAATGACCTCTTATCACACCATCTACGGATTCAATGGAGCACCCACAAAGCCATTGGGAGACATCGTGTTGCAAGTTGACGCTGGACCCATGAAGTTAGAAACACGATTCAGCGTGGTGGACGCCCCATCTCCTTACAACGCCATTATTGGACGAAAATGGTTACATAAACTCAAGGGAGTGGCGGCAACGTACTACCAATATCTCAGATTCCCAACACCTGAGGGAGTAATGGAAATCAAGGAGATCGGGTCTCTGCAAGAGAGTGCCAAACCACTCAGGATCGTATCAACAACGAACAAGAAGAGCAGCGAAAAACCCGAAGAATTAAAAATAAAGAAGCCGCGAAAGAGAAGGCCATAGACCTGTTTCTCAACGAAACTACAATAAAGAGCTTGACAAAAGATGATAATGTACTAAGCACAGAGACAAGTACTTCAGCAGCCAACAAAGGACAGAAACATACCAAATAGCAATCAAAGAACGTCCCAGTCCTCGGGGACCCGAAGCCGGTGTTCACGCCAGTAGAGCCAGTAAAAGAAATCAACATAGGAACGGAAGAAAACCCGAAGATGATCAAAGTAGGGACCATAATGGACGAAAGAAGAGAAGATTCTCTAACCAAATTACTTAAATAATACGCGGATGTATTTTCCAGGAAGCTAGGAGATATGACGGGGATTGACCCGAAAGTAATCCAACACGAGCTACGCATCATACCAGGCACACCCCCGTTCAGGCAGAAAATTAGAAAAGTTGCACCAGAGTATCATAAGGCAGTGGAAAAAGAACTTCGGAAACTACTAGACGCAGGATTTATCAAGGAAGTCAAGTACTCTACATGGATCTCTAACATGGTCGTCGTTCCTAAGAAAAATGGAGGGGTTAGAATATGCATCGATTTTACTAACCTCAACAAGGCATGTCCAAAGGACAGTTATCCCCTGCCAAGCATAGATCAGCTGGTAGAAGCAGTAGAAGGATATGAAGAACTGTGATTCATGGATGGACATTCTGGCTACAACCAAGTATCCCTGGAAGAAGAAGATCCGCCACACACAGCGTTCTACACCCCACGTGGCCTTTATTGCTACACTAGAATGCCCTTCGGACTTCAAAACGCAGGGGCAACATACCAAAGAATGGTCGATGCTATCTTCAGGCCATGGATTGGTAGTACCTTAGAAGTCTACGTTGACGATATGCTCGTCAAAAGTAAGTTGCGCAAAGATCACCACCAGGATCTGAGAGATATCTTCGAAGCAATGAGAAAACATCACATGAAAGTGAATCCAGAGAAATGTACTTTCGGCGTCACCTCGGGGAAATTCCTCGGGTATCTGGTAACAAAAAGGGGCATTGAGGTAGACCCAGTAAAGATTCAGGCCATAGTAGAAATGCCATCCCCGAAGAATTTAAAAGAAGTGCAGAAACTCAATGGGTCCATCGCAGCCTTGGGAAGATTTATTGCCTGATCCTCGGACAAATGCAAACATTTCTTCAATATTCTCAAAAAAGGGAGCAAGTTTGAATGGACCGCAGAATGCGAAGAAGCCTTCCAAAAAATCAAAGAACACCTAGCTTCAATTCCGATCCTGCAGAAGCCGGATCCTGATGAGGTTTTGGCATTGTACATAGCAGCAACAGAAGACGCAGTCAGCGCAGTGTTGGTCAAAACCAATACGAAGATAGAACAGCCTATCTATTACGTCAGTAAGACCCTCAATTCTGTGGAAAGGAACTACACAAAGATCGAACAACTTATCCTAGCATTGGTATGGGCTACTCAAAAGCTGAGAACCTACTTCCTAACTCACTTCGTCCGGGTCCCATGCAAAGCACCACTGGAAGTAGTCCTCAAAAGCGCGGGAAAAGTTGGCAGAATAGCTAAGTGGAATACCCACCTGGACCAATTCAACATCATTCATGAAATTCAACATTCTCGAAAATCCCAAGTTTTGGCGGATTTCTTAGCAGACCTCCCCCTGGACAACGACGAAGAGATTAAGGGAATACCAGAAGCCGAGGAAGAAAGCAAGGATCCAATGGATATCCTCGAACCCGCGAGTCAAAGACAATGGGAAGTCTTCGTCGACGGTTCCAAAAATAAGGAAGGAGCAGGAATAGGCATTGTCATCACCACCCCAACCAGAGAAAGGATTGTACAGGCACTCAGGTTAGAATTCAAAGAGCATACCAACAAATCGTCGAATACGATGCAGTCGTACATGCCGTCCGTGTAATAATAGAAATGGGGGTAACCGATGTAAGACTGACAAGTGATTCGCAGCTTGTCATACGACAAATAGGGCTCGAGTACAATGTGTACGATGACACCCTCTCAGCTTACATGGCCTTGGTCCAAACATTGGCATCACAAATTCCGAACATCAAGTTCCGGCACTTATGCAGAAAGGATCTCAGGCACGCGGATGCCCTAGCATATATATCATCCATGCTGAAGGATAAAAGCGTCGAAGCTATTAAAATAACAAGGGTATACGAGCCTTCGATTACATCTCAATTCTCCTTCGCTACCAATCAAGATACAGTGGAAGAAAATATCGAAGACCAGGTAGGAGAAGACATCCATAACGATTTTGACGAAGAAGATATCCTGTCAAGAGCAAATCAAGACGAAGACTTCAGCAACGAAGATGATTGGAGAATGGAGATCCATGCGTTTCTCGAAAAGGGAAGCTTACCCGCGGACCATAAACAAGCTAGGAAAATACTCTCCAAAGTAGGAAGATATGATCTCCGGGATGGGGTCCTGTACAAGAAATCCTTCCTCGGACCGTTACTACGTTGCTTATCCCGGAAAGAGGGGCATCGAATTCTAAACGACATCCATTATGGTGACGCAGGGAATCATAGCGGCATGAGATCACTAGCCGACAAAGCAAAAACGCAAGGATATTACTGGCCCATAATGATACAGGATGCCGCAAGGATGTCCCGACGGTGTGAAGAATGTCAGCGCTTCGCCAAAAAGATACAAGTGCCGGCAACAATGTTAAATTCTTTAGATAGCCCGTGGCCATTTGCAAAATGGGGCATAGATATCGTCGGTCCTTTCGTCGAAGGGTCAGGGAAAATACGATTTTTGATAGTAGCCACGAACTACTTCAGTAAATGGGTAGAAGCTAAAGCCTTAGCCAGGATCATATAAGTGGATGTGTTTACTTTCATATTCCAGAACATCATTTGTAGGTTCGGCATACCAGCAGAAATCGTGTCCAATAATGGTAAGCAATTACAGGGGAAAAACATAGACATGCTCTTCGATACTTTCAAGATAAGGAAGAACAAATCCACCCCCATATACCCTCAAAGCAATGGACAGGAGGAAGCCACTAACAAGACCCTCGCCCTTATCCTCAAAAAACAATTAGACGAACATAAGGGGCGATGGTGTGAACAGTTGCATAATGTGTTATGGGCATACAGAACAACAAGAAGATCTGCCACTGGGGAATCCCCGTTTCTCCTCACTTATGGAGTTGAAGCAGTCATCCCAACAGAGATCCTCATGCCAACCACAAAGACCGAAGCATGGGAGAAAAATCTCACAACAGACATGATGTTAGAGAGATTGGACGATCTAGAAGGAAGAAGGGAAGCAACATTGCAGAAGATGGAAAATTATCAACGAAGACTAGCAAGGGAGTACAACAAAAAGGTAAAGCTTCGAAATTTTGTAGAGGGGAAGTATGTGTTGAGAACAATCCCACAGTATCAACGAGAAAAGAGATGGGGAAAGTTAGCACCTACGTGGGGAGGACCTTTTATAATACACGACATTGCGGGAAACGGTTCCTACTACCTTCGCAATCTGAAAGGCGAGGTCCTCCGACATCCTTGGAATGCTAAGTGTCTTAAAATATATAACCCATAGGAGCAACGCAGCTTTGCATCTGCGTGAAGAAGACCAGAAAAAGAAGGCAGCGTGACCGCTCTACATGTTTCTATCTCTGGACGAGGAATTGCAGGCCTCAACCTATCAATCAAACAAGCTTTCTAAAATTCAAGTAAACAAAACCTATCAACAATATTGGGGAAAGTAGTTAATCTACAATCTCTCAGGGCTCCCCCATCAGTGTCCATAAGTGTAAGACCAGGGGGAAGGCACCCAGCAGAAAGAGATACCCAACCAATCTTAAGGCAATGGGTCGACGGAATGGGTGTATGTAAATATTTTAACCCCATATCCTTGAACGTTGCCTCGGCCCCCACCGTCTGGGAATTCTCTGGCCAAGGGTTCGCCAGCGGGGTGAAAGGTCTCAAGCCGATCACGAAGGTACCTCCCTTCGGTATCGCACCCAAACACTTAAAAAACTCTTCTTTTGTTTTTAGCGTCCTTCATCACAATGCTTAAAATAAACAACAAACTGATATTGCAGGTATATCAAAAAAATGATCCATTTCATAAAGGTTGGTTACAAAAAGCGGCAAGGCAAATACAAGGAATACACATCAAAAATATTCTTTTTACAAAATACTAGAAAAATATAACGGAAGGATAATGATGCTGCGGTCTCTACTTAGATGATGCCGCCCCATCAACAGGGTTGTTCCGAAGAGTTGAAGGGACGCTCCCACCAGATGAGGGTACCGAGGAGCCAGGCAAGGAAGCAGGTACTGGACGACGCGGATAGCTCTTCACGAGTCCATGCTCGGTCTTGAGGCCAAGCTCAATCTTCTCCAGCATCTTGTTTGTCTCCTCAGCCAATTGACACCGAGCCTTATGCATAATAACTGTCGTACGTTGTTGGGCTTGGGATAACAATGAAGATATACGATTTACTTTTTTAGAAGCAGCACCAACGGCCTCCTCGCGGGATGCCGCCAAACTCTTAAAATGATTAGTCTGTTCTTCCTGCTGCGCTAAGGAAGATTGAGCCTTTTCAAATTTTTCATTTGCAACGCGGAGTTGTCCCTCGAGCTCTGAAAAAGACAACACCAGGGAGTTAGCACAGAAAAGACACAATCACACTCGATGAAATAGGGTTATACCTTCGACACAAGCCGAAGCCTCTTCATACTCATTAACAACCGCATCTCGCGCTTCATCAAGATGGTCATATTCCGCGGATAATTTCTTATAATCTAGTTGAAGGTTGGTGAGAGTAAATTGACTGGCATCTAATTCTACCTGCTTCATCGAATCCATGTGACGAAGGTGGTTGACTTCGTTGTTTATCTCTGATACCCCTTTGCTAAGTCTGTACATACATACTTCAAGATTTCTCTCAGACTCAGCCTGGCGAGCTATTTCAGCGCGAGACGCAGCAAGGGCTTTGCTTAGAGCCCCAACTTCGTCTCGGGCATCGTCCCTTTCTCTGGTAAGACACAGCATGCTCTCCTTAACTCCCGGAAAAGGAAGGGAGCGATCCTTTCGTAATTCCTCTTCCAGAAGATGTATCCTAGACTCCAACAATGAATTGCGCTCACGGGATTCCCGCAGATTCTCACGTGTCCACAACAGCTTACCATTGAAAAAAGTACGGTCATGGTTATACATATTCTACATATCAACCATTTGAACATGCCTTACGCGCCATCCCTCATCCCGAGCGTCCCACTTTTTGGCTTCGCTCTTAATTTTCTCGACCAGCTCTTTGATACGAGATTTTTGCCGTGCCCTTTCGTTTCGAAGCCATATCAGCTCGGGGACGCCACCTACTGGAGATAGGGTGGGGATACTCAGACCGAACAACTAAGTAATATAGAGGAATTACGACGCACTGCGAGGGTAAAAGAGGAAAAAGAACCAAACCTGTGAAAGCTGAACTTGGCCGCGAGTTTGCTCTAACTCAGCGCAAACGGCAGCAAGCTCTGAACGAAGACCAGCCTCCGCTTCACCATGCCTTTCTTTCTCTTTAAGGCTTTTCTTCAGTTCTTCTATTTCCACCTCAGCCGCAGATAATTCCTTTTCTCTGTGACGAAGCTTAGCCTCCAGCTTCAAATATTTCGCTTTAAAGAATTGATACAGCACATGGTTACAATGCTCACTCCTCATCATCTACACATCAAAAAACGGCAAACATTATTACACCGAAGGATTCAATCGTCACGAAGAGATATGTACGAAGACTTACCTCCAAGACACGTGGTAGGCCGGGGATGATGTATAAAATTAAGAGCAAAAGAAATAGGCCTACGTTTATACCGCAAGTGCACGGTGTAGTTGTAGTGAGTGTGCAAATACGGGTCGTATCCACAGGGACTGGGTGTGTTGAGATTCTCCTAAGCTAATTCTATATGCAAGGCAGTGACAAAAAATAACTGTGAGATGTTGGCAGTGAGGGAAGGAAGCAAAGCAAGTGACTAAGAATGACAGTGGAAAAAGTAGTGAAGAAAATGAAAACAGTGAGAAAATGATACTAAGGTTCCCAACTCCACCACTAACTTATATTATGCATTCACTGAATACACACTCCTTTCCTTGTGATGACATGGGTTAAGATGTTGGTCTTACCTATATCTAAGAAGTTTCCCCGCTAGAGAAATCAAAACCAATTAGAGTATTGCTCCATAGTGCTAATTGTCTACCTAAAGAACAACTAGCCTAAGGCTCAACAGTGGCCTGGTTTAGCATGATTGGTGGCTATGTCCACATAGAGTAATTCTAACTACAATGCATACATGGCATGTATTGTGAAAGCTAAATGTAGACATGCTAGTTTGATTATCTCTAGGCATTTTTAACATTCAAGAATGCATTATCAGTGTACACAAAACAGCAGGTTAGGGCTTCATTGAGACCCTCAGCCACAGAACTAGAACATGAACTGAAATTAAAACAACATTGCATTCAAATTTAACATGAACTGAAAATGTGCAAAACAATTGAAAATAACACAGTTGAGGAACTAGCTAGTCCAGTCCTGTTGGATGAAGCTCTGGCTAACCCAGGCATGGCTTTACAACAACACCCACAACCCATATTTATACCCAATTACACTTTAAAAGCAAAACCCCCAAAACAGTAAATTAGGGTTTCTGAAAATTGAAATTAAATCATACCAACTCTCTGAAATTTGATTTTGATTTTGACCCATCCCTCTTGTGCGTCTCCTACATCTCCTGTTGCTTTCAATTTGCGTCTTTAGCTTAACCTAGTTTACCATTTGTACACGCCTAGGGTTTCAGAGAGCCGTGTAAAAATGGAAAAGTAGACAGCTAAGAGAAGGGGTATGTGATGATGGGTGTGGAGCGGTGTACGTGGTGATTATGGTGGTGGTTGAGGATTTGGTGGCGGACATGGGTGTAGCAGGTGGAGGAGCAGGTGATGGAGGTTGCTGTGAAGAAGAAAGGAGAAGAGAGGAAATCGAGTGAGAGAAAAGTGTGATCGGTTAGGGTAGATAGGGTTTGGTGTTCCGGTGTTGAGCGGACTCATCAGATTTCGATGTTCGGCGAGTGATAGGCGTTGGATCGATCCATCTGAAATGCATCCAACGATAAGATGGAACATAGCCTTCAGCAACCGTAGGATGATGAGATACAACGAAACTAACGGCGTGAGATGGAGTTAGGTGCTGTAGTGTTGGTCAGGAATTTCAGACATTGATGTACTGGCGATGCTGCGACCGTAGGATGCTGAGATGATCCAATCTGACGGCTGAAAATGAAGGCGGGTATGGATATAGGAAATGGATTTGGGTAAGGGTTTTGGGCCTTGGGTATGCCAAGCCCATATCTTCTTTAAGAACAATTCTTCCTCCTTGAGCCCATTCCTAGCTTTTTGGACGTGCGCTCCATTCTTTGCGGCTTCCTTGCGTAATTCTTCCCGGCTTTTCACTACTTTTCTACTCTTTTCGCTCCGCGACTCATCCGAACTTCGTTTATTACCTAAAAATGCAAAATTAAGTAAGAAAAATATTTATTCTTGAAAACAATGAAAATACAGAATATGGGATAAAATGTAGAATTAATGCACAAAAGATGAGTTAAATGCCAAGAAAAATATATAGAAATATGCACTTTTTAGCACTCATCAAATACCCCCAAACCTGAATTTTACTTGTCCTCAAGTAAAACAAAACTAAGGAAATCCTACCTATACCACTGTCGCTGGTCTCTCGAATGCATTTAGCATATGCACTAAGCCTTTTAAACCACTAAGTGTCCCTAGTGGACGAGTTAAGTCTCGTGAAGGTTTGCTTAGAACGTACCTACAAAGTTCTAGGTCAAAATATAAGCTCAGATTCCATCAAATGTGACATGTGCAAGACAGTTTAAGCTCACAGCAAAATGGAGATGTCAATCTAGCTATCAAAGGCACGATCCTAGCACTGATAACAAAAAAAAGACATGTGATAAGAGTGTAAAGTGTATCTACACATGTGTAAAGAAAGATCTGAAGTTATGACTACTAATCACCAAGAGATAGTTTCTCAGGCTAAGAACCAAGGTCGAAATCTAGCTAGCTGTCCGGACTTTACGAGAATTGTGAATGAGTTGGAGGTATTTCACAATTACTCGCGTTGTACATCAATGGCGTACACCCTCCTTGCTTATTACAATGAAACAACAAAATGACTATTTACATGACTCTTATTTACATTGACTACTCTCTTTTTATTTTTGGAACAAGAGAGAATGGAATTGATAAACACTTGACTTTTTTGTATTTTTTCTGATATTTTCTTTTTTTCTGAATATACATCGTTTTTTTTTTTTTTTTTTTGAATAAGGAAACACTTTTGATACATATACAAAAGGAAACAAAAATTACATGACACTTTGCAAGAGGTAGCCCTTTTTGATGCACCCAGTTAAATTCGATGGTTGTCTTTCTTAATGTAACCTCCACCTTCTATCCCAACCAACCAAAGAACAAGCTAGTCAAGTTTCGTTCAGTATTCTAAAGTGATTGGCAATCGTAACTTCCTATCAAACACCTTGAAGATCGAGGCTATACATGTATTGGTAGATCGTGCGCGTGCAAATTTCTTATCACTATGTGAATTGTGCTAGAATCAGGGTGCCTAAATATCTAGACTAAGACTCCTAATAATTACATATTTGCACAAGAGTCAACATTTCAAGGTAAATGAGCTCCATTTTTATGTTTTTTCATTTTTTAATTTTTTTGAATTTTTTTCGATTTTTTCAAAAGAAGAAGGAGTTCGCTTTCAATTATAGCATATTATCGTGGTATCTACTCTATACCCCCAAACCTAAACTAAACATTGTCCTCAATGTTTCAAAATATGAACAAAATTATAATACAACATATGAAGAGGATCATGTTGAGTAGAGAAAAAGGAAAGAGAATACCCGATTTCGGCGAAAGCAATATTAGAACTCCGTTATTCAAGGCAAGAATCCAACATATTTCAGCCGAGATCATATTGGATTAGAAAAATATATACAAAAGGAACAAAAGGGTTTTAAGAAATTTTATCTACTGGATTATATACAAAAAATTCACCATACACTAACAATCTAAAGAGTTGAGGATCAACCCAAAAGACAAAGTGTAGCGGTTTCAACAACTTCACACATGAAAGAAAAGCATGTGAAGCTGTGAAACCAAATGAGCTACCCCCAAACCTGGATTTTACAGAAGATATAATTTTGAAAACAAAATCGCGCAGCTTTGGGGGTTCATCATGCACAAGATCTAACTCAAAGTGTACTTTGCTATGGACGGGCAAACATGCAATTTCCAACTGTGGTTCCTCAAAGATATTATATTTAAATGCAAAATAGTCCAAAAGGACTTGGGAAGCACACAGTTCCAAACCTAGATTAGGGACTCTCAGAAAAGTCGGTTTGACAATATGGGTACAAACCAAATCTAGGTTGGGTGGAAGGCCATCAGATTGTGACTTATGTAGGACGATAGGCACATCATTATTAATCACATCAACATCTCCTAAGTCTTCTACAAGTGTCACAACATGTTCACAATCATCAAACAAATTGGCAAGATCACAATCAGAGTCATCAACATCATCAACAGATTCATTCTCATGCATCGGCAAATCAGGAGAAATATCACAATGTGACCTAGGTAGAGAATCAAACACATCACTTATATTTTCATGCATAATAACATTAGTGTCTACAGAAGATTCAACTATTCCTATGTCATGTTCATCTTCACAGAATAATTGTACGAATCCCATGTCAATATCAAAATCATATGAATTACAATGAGTATTAGAAAAAACAACATTCATGAAGGTCGAGGGCGAGAAGCCATATGTTATTGAACCAACAGGTTCCACAATATTTTCATGTTCTTCTAACATATCATCATAATCATCATAATCATCATCATGGTAGCATGCATATTGGTCCTCATTAAAAGTAGTGGTGTCATTAGTCGATTCATGTTCCTCTAAATTAGGTTCATTTTCAACATCATTTACATGAATGGTACTAGACACTTCATTAGGGACAACATACATTTCCTCATGAATTTTCTCCTTTTGTAGGTGAAGCAAAATCTGATCTAAATATGCCTGAATTCATGATGTAGATCTATCGAAGTTTTGCTCACTGAGTCTGAAAGCTTCTGTGGTGGAGTCTAAATTCATGGGAGTACAAAATTCTTCATGTTCAAATTGTGGTGATTGGTACATGTGTGCATGGTCATTAGGGTTTATAAAAGATTGATCGCAACCCTCAAAGGATTGATTATGGTCCCAATGACTACCATTCTCACAATTTATGGGCATTTCATACCTTGGATTTTCTCTAGATTGCCTAAAATTATGCAAAATATGACAATTCTCAACAGGGTGGTCTAAACTACCACATGCGGGACATGCATAGATTTCAGGTTGCCTAAGAAAATTAGATGTGACAGATTCCTCATGTGATTGCATTTCTAAAGCTGCGATTCGAGCTTCTAATTGATCCACAAGAGATGATTGTGTGAGTGAGGCATTAGCAAAATGTTCATTTTCACGTTGTGGCAAACGATGCATGTGCGAATAGTCAGTAGGGTTCATGTATTGAAGCTCGGGACTTTGAAAATGTCCATAATAATTCCTATAACTATTGGCATCATGGTCTATGGGAGGCTCATGACGTGAAGTATGTCCATACGCAAGTTCTCTAAGGGATTTGTTGTATTCCCCAACTGTAGACCAAGATCTAGACATGATTGGGCTCAAAAGCTAAGTAACTATATTACAAAGCCAAAATTTGGTTTTTAATGGGTTTGGATTTTTGGGAAAAATTTGGTTTT